>NW_024475111.1:0-13951 GCF_017654505.1 Polyodon spathula
AAACACTGCTTCCCCTGAGCATTAGAGAGTGAGGCAGGCTTAGACACTTTATCCATGCTAATGCTTAAATCAAAGCTCAAATTCATTGGCTTTTCACAGCACGACCACTTATCCTTCGCATTCCCGAAAGAGCACAGTTTGGTAACAACAGTTTTTTGTCCTACTGAACAAAATCTGAGGGAATGTTTAAACCAATAATCTATCAGTTCAATAATATCATTTATTTTATCCAGGTGTAATGACTGCTGCAAATCTAGGCCCACAGCAATTAATAGGGGAATAACTTGTAGTTTAACATTTACAGATAGAATAGCAGTGGTTGTCATGTCATTATTTACAGCAGGATTAACTGCTGGTTAGGACTGAGAGAGTTAAAAATGGCACCAGTCAAGACCATAAACATACATGGACCAATAAAGCTGTATTGGACTGACACTGTCTCTGTGTACTATGATTCTTTGCATCCCAGCTGACTCATTGCGCAACTTTGTGGTGGTCATCAAAATAAGCTAATCAATATTTTAACATATCAGAATCAATTGCATACAGAGTTGTCTATTTTGAGATTTGTGGGGTCCGTTTTAATTTATAGTGGCCATAACTGTCTTCACACTTGTGTCTAATCAATGGACTGTGCTCTGGAATCGAGGCTATAGAGTATTGTGTTATAAGTCACATGTTCGTCAAGTCTTGAGTCCTAGTCCAGAGAAAAGTCTTTATCTGAACTAATTCATTACTTGACATACCAGCTTCTAATACACAAACACATAAACTGCCATTGTTTCATATAATATAAAGCTTTCACTGGAAGTCTTATTCAAAGATTGTGGAAAAACTTAAAGAAGAAGTTTGGAAGTTTTCCAAAACATTAAAAAAAAAAAAAAAAAAAAATGTTGTTCTGCATTTCGGTAACATGGATTTTTCTTTTAATAGTGTAATTTTTTATCTGGTTATTCATTTGCTTTTTGTGTCTTCCACATTCTTTTGAATCTGCCTGAAGGCAATCAACCTGGCATGAGAATCTATAATAAGTGGAATTTCAGGCTAGGTTCAGGGGAACTTTTTTGTGTCTTGTGTGATTATTACAAGAGGAGGGAAAGATGTAATTAACCAAGCAGTGTCTTGCATGTGAATCACACGAGTATGTCAGTGTCTGGAAAGTCTCACAGGAACCGATGGACCAGCCTGCTCTGGCCAGATTCTCCATACAGACAATATATTTATTTACAAAAGAACATATAATCAGACTGAATCTACGAATGATTTTATGTAATCTGTTAAAATTCATTATATAATTAAATAATTTCATTATTTAATTTCGACCTATAAATAATTCCAGACAGATAGTGATACTGTACACGATATAGTGTATTGACAAATGCACATACAGTAATTATGTATCATATCCTCTCTGAATTCATGAGCAGTGGTTCACGGAACAATATTCTTAAAGCAGAGTTATTCGTTTTGATTAGTTACATGCAGTTGCTCCAGTGGAGTGACATATTAATTTTTTTAATATTATTGATGTGTACTTTTTAAAATCTCTGATCATTATTAATTTCCAGGTATTATGAAAGACCAAGATAAAATCTACTTTCTAGTTTTACAGAAAAGTTATTTGACTGCAACACACATACATAACAGTCATAACATGTATTGCGTTTGATATTTGTCAAAAAACGTCAACCATAATAGCAGCCCCAAAGCGCTGCAGACTGGTAAATGTGCACCTCTTACTTAAGAATATAAGAAGGTTTACAAACGAGAGGAGGCCATTCGGCCTATCTTGCTCGTTTGATTGTTAGTAGCTTATTGATCCCAGAGTCTCATCAAGCAGCTTCTTGAAGGATCCCAGGGTGTCAGCTTCAACAACATTACTGGGGAGTTGGTTCCAGATGCTCACGATTCTTTTTGTATTAAAGTGCCTCCTATTTTCTGTTCAAAATGCCCCTTTGTCTAATCTCCATATGTGACCCCTGGTCCATGTTTCTTTTTTCAGGTCGAAAAAGTCCCTTGGGTCGACATTGTCAGTACCTTTTGAATTTTGAATGCTTGAATCAGATCGCTGCATAGTCTTCTTTGTTCAAGACTGAATAGATTCAATTCTTTTAGCCTGTCTGCATATGACATGCCTTTCAAACCTGGAATAATTCTGGTCGCTCTTCATTGCACTCTTTCTAGATCATCAATATCCTTTTTGTAGCGAGGTGACCAGAACTGAACGCAATATTCAAGATGAGGTCTTACTAATGCATTGTACAGTTTTAACATTACTTCCCTTGATTTAGATTCAACACTTTTCACAATATATTGAGCATCTTGTTGGCCTTTTTTATAGCTTCCCTACATTGTCTAGATGAAGACATTTCTGAATCAACATAAACTCCTAGGTCTTTTTAATGCTATTGAGATAGATGCTAAAATATTCAGAACTGGCCTGCTCTACCCAGTGGAAAAGCTTGAAACGATCAAGCATTGAAAGACAGCTTCTGTTATCGGTTCAAGCTTGAAGACAGCGTTATCTGTTATACCTCTGCTTGCGCATCAAATTGCCCATTTCACTGTCTGCTCTCTTTGACGTAAGCACTAGGATTTGAGAAATGAACCCTGGAGCCCTACGGTAGTTTGGTTCCACAAACAAACAGTAAGTGCACAAAAATCCACCATCAAGTAACATGCATGTCCCTTGGGGTGACCTGTTGAGGTGAGCTGAGATCACAAGGTTGAATCCCTATTGTGGGTCACTAGGTAAACATCTTTACTATTTTTTTTATGCTGCCAGAGTTTCAACATCCCAAGGTCAGTGTCCCCAAAATCTAGTGTTCATAAACTACTAGGTGTTTGGAGCATTGCCAACTCTCCTATAGTTAGGGTTCACATCTTTGACTTGCTGATCCAGGAGCGAAGATCCCACATATGTGCCCAGGTTCCCATTCTTCACAGCAGACACTAACAGCATGAGTTAAATATCCTTCTGTCCATGTCCTAGGGTATAGCTTGTAAACTAGCAAATAAAAAGGTGCAAAAGGATGGAAAGAACGCTTTTGCCTGAGTAGTTGCTCATTAACTCATTTTCACACATTAAAACCTTATTGATATCTCCATGATCTAATTAATAAAGACGCTTTTGTCATAATGGGGCAGATTGACCCTGCAGTTAATAGTTGGGGAGGAGTTCATTAATTTGGTTTATTGCTTTGTTTAGTTTTATGGCTCTCTTTCTCTCTGAAATTCAAGGGCAAGCATTTGAAGCTAATGGGGTTTTATTTCACTAATTTAATTACCTGTGGTTTCATGTCTTTTTAAATATGTTTTGATTATCTGTGGTGTGATTATGTTTTCATTAAATAATGATTACATTCTGTTCAGTGTTTTCTGGCTGATTCAATCTGGGCATGTTGCATCTGTGTGTGAAGGACACAGCTGTTTAAAAGAGTAAAAACAAAAGGTGAAGGGAGATGAAAGTCAAAGTGATGAAAGTGGTGGGGGTGTAAAAGGGGATTAAAATGGTTTAAAGTATAGGGTCTCAGGTAGCCTGTGCACCAAGGATCAGTATAATGAGGTTTAAATAAGATTTAACACTGAATGTATTGAAGAATTTGAAAAACAGGTTTGTGTAAATTAACTTTTTATATATTTTTACTGATACTATATATATAAGATATTTTTATATATATATATATATAGATATATATATATATACAATAAATTAAGACTATATAATATATTTATATATATATATAGATATCGTATATGAGCCTCTAGAGCCTCTATTTAAGACAACAAATTTTAGACAGCAAAACGTAAACAAATATATAGACTGTGGATAACTCATTGAGCGGATTTTACCTAATTACAACTTTCTTTTGTAAGAAACTGTCAGAATAATCCAATTCTGCACATTTTAAAGACCTGAATTTAACTACATTGTTGCTGTACATTTTCTTTTCTTTTTCAAATGATTTTAGTCCCTAAAGCTTTCTACTAAGATTCCTGATGGTCTTTGAACTTCACCATTAAATAAAAACTACAAAATCCGCAGGAGTTTATCTTCAAGCTTCTGGCAGGCTCTATGACATGATAACAAGACAGTACCTGTCTCTGTGCATTAAAAGCCCTTTCATGTCAAATACTGCCTAAAGGATAAATGGAAATTGCCCAAACGTAGTGGAAAATTGGAAATATGTTATTTATTTATTTATTTTCTTCAGGTCTGGTATAATAATTTCTGTGCCATGTTTCCTCATCCCTGCCACAACTGGCACAAATAATATACTGAACTTGAAAGGCTATTATCTAATCAGATTTTCTCTGAAAGAACATTCACATATTGATTTATGTTTGCTGATTAAGTTTTAGATTCTCATAAGAAATCTTTATGATAACCCTTGCTGTTATGGTGTTCTTAATCTACTGTTCATTTTTAGAACAATAAAGAAAATGGATATCGACTTGTATGTATTAGATGGAGGCAGTTGTTTGTATGGGGTCATAACGGTCAGTGCAGGTGACCTTCCCTTCTTTGGGAGCATGAGTACCACAGATGGTAAAAGGCATTAAGAGCAATTATGGATGAAAATGGTACTCAAGCAGATCATTTTTTAAGCAACTATCTGAAGGGTGAATTAAAAATGAATTAACTTCATATCCTATTATAGGAATTTAATAATAGAAAAGACAGAGTTCAGCTACTATGTCGAGGTCACTGTGGAAGCCTTCGTTTTTAGATTAATATCCCACACTATGCATTATTTACATAGAGCAGCACAGGTGTGCTACAGTATATACCTGAGGGAGGTATACCTTTTTCTCATTGTGGTTATTTTAAATCAACATATAAAAAGGCTAATCAAATAACCTATGATTACAGAATCAACGATTATATAGAATTCACATTAATCAAAATCTGTCACAGACTGATTACATATCCGTTTGAAACGTGTCATTTAAAACCTTTGTACGGTTTTTTACATGAACAATATTTCAAACCATCAAATATGCAATTACCAAAGATTATGGATCTCTTTTTAAACAGTATACGGTAATAAATTGAAAAAAGTTTGATAGTAATATTATCTGACCAGAAAACTCTGGAAATAGATTTGCTTTAACGTTAATTTAATACCTGACTTCATCCACAATCAGAGCAGTCACTCTGTTGCAAGCCAATGTATTAACCTCTTATAATAACTCAGGACACGAGTAATTGCCTTGCAAGAATTCATTAATTAACAACACTAAACATCCATTAGTTTTTGGTTTTTTACAGATCTCTAAAAGCCAAGATATGAAATTCATTACTGACAATAATACCATTTTCTGTACAGCTTTATCACTACACTGATTGAAATGAAATTTGCAAATCAGTCTCTTTGCAGAAGACAAGGGCCCCTGTGAGAATGGAGCCGCAGCACACCAATCAGAACTCCTTTAGAATCACTGATGCAAGGATGTCTGTTTTTCAGCTGCACTGGGACGATCATAAGAGGCTTTTATTCTTTTTTTTATTTCCCCGGGGGTCACTAAGCCCAGGTGGTAATATTTCAGTGTTTGCTTTAAAGATCCCCGTGTGCGCAGCTTTTTTCATTAAACTGTCCTGGGATTAAAAACGAAGTAATCGTCTCCTCAGTGATGTGCCATCCTATAGCAGTATCAACAGTGAAGTGGCTGGATGTCTTTGATTAAAATGGATGTAATTAGTGGCTACTGATTGCTGCAGCAGAAGTGACAGGGATTTTGATGTGTTTTATGGAAGTCAAGTACAAGGAGGAGAGAGCAGAGTCTCTGGGATATGGGTACCAAGCAACAATGCTGAAGTTTCAAGGCATTATTATAGTACAGTTGTATGAGTACTGGTGCGTTTTGTTTGTTTCAAACCAGGGTACAATAATATTCAAAAATGTATTAGAATAATACTCAGTATCAAGCATCCTCTAGCACTGAGGTAATTGACAAATAGTTTATAATTGTCAATGCTGTTCTATTTTTAAAATTCATATAAGAAACTAAACAATTATTGAGGCAGATGTCTTCATTTTCAATCAACTTGAATCAGCAGCACAGGTGCTTTTTGCATATCAAGTAAATATAGAAGTAATTTCTGCCATTAGGTATGTTTACTGTGAACCAGACCAATAACATCCCACATTTAGATAAAAGCATCCACAGGTAGCGGGCAATCAGCAGGCTCATTGATTGGTAGAAGAGGTTGTTTCTTTTTATGTAATTAAGAAAGACAACTGTTCCTTTATTGAACAAAACGACAAGGCTTGTAAACTGTAACTGAAAGCCGTAGAGCTTGTATGTTGAAAACCCTGATGCTTAAGAAAAGCTCTCAAAAAACGGGACTTTTTTGTGTGTTTCAGAAACTCTCCTGGATGACTTCTTGCTGACGTACCTGGTTTTCATGACAACAAATGACCTGTGTGAAGCTCTGCTGAGGCAATATCTTTTTCCAAGGTCTTAATATAGTAATTTATCTTACTGTATTATGAGTCTTAAGCACTATATCTTACTTGTGACTCCCAACGACAAAGGACAATGCCCCCACCTATTGCCTTGTCACTAATGCAGGGTAGTGACGACTCCAGCTTATAGAAAAGGCCAAAAAAAGGGTTGCAAAGTTATTTGTGTGTCTGTGGTCTGAAATACACACTTTACTGCAAAAATAAAGGGCACTTTACCCTGAGATGCAATGGCAAATCCCATCTGGTGCAGAAACTATGTGTTTACAGTATAAGCTCCTTTTAATCCCCAAATAAATGCTAACCCTAATATCTGATTTTGAAGTTGTTTAAATAGCATAGCCCTGTTGTATAACCCTTCCAAGTGGCTAGCTCTGCATTACTAGATTGATGCAAGGGCTGGCAATTCATTAATGGATTTGTAAAAGCGGATTGCTTCCCTAGGGGTAGATGCTGTTGAGTTTGATGCTGTTTGCTATTTCTGCCCCACTTAAGGGTTTGCATGTATTCCCATGGTGGAGAAAAAGTGAGCTGTTTAAGGGAATATCAATCTAAAAAAAAAAAATCGATTACCGCTAATTATTATTCTTTACTTTTAATATGATCACATCTCATGACAAACATTCAGCTGAAGAATCCTTGACTTGTGCTCACCTATTGCTCTAAGAGATACAGGGGCAAGGAAGAGACCTCCGACGCTCTGTTCAGAAAACGCAAGGTGCTTCACCTGGTGTCCCAGTGGACAGCTCTCTACAGAGACGTGTTACGGGAGGATGAACATGTGCAATTATTTATAAAGGAGGTAAAAAAAAAAAAAAAAAAAGGATACAAATGTTAAATAATGTATAAATTGTATAGACGCTTGGTAAAGAGAAAACTGCCATGATGGCTCCTAAGCATAAGAAGGTAGAATCAAGATCCCTCTACATTTCCCTTGATGAGTGCTTGTTATGTTGTCCAAGTTTCAAATCAATACAATTACCCCCCCCCCCCCAGTAGATGACATATCAATCTAAACAGACTGCTGTTTAGACTGTTCTCCTGGAAAAGGCACATATGTTTCTGGTGATAATTTTCATATTTTCATCTTTCTGCCTCTGCTACTTGTGCTACTGTACTGCTTCCAGCAACTGACTTAATAATGTATGTTATTTGTGAGTCTGAAGAGTCTGATACTAGCAGCCCTTTACTGTGCAATCATCTGCATTCTGGAGGCTGAGATCATTCTATCAAAGGTAGACATAGCATGCTCTCAGGCAAATGAGACACATTGATTTATTGGGTAAACCCATATACTAAACCATGCTAAGCTAAGACAAGTCTTAGCATTTTATACAACATGTTATAAGGAAGTAACTCTATATAAAGATGATGTTGCTGGCTGAGTGCAAGAACTTCATAACTATCAAAAAATATTCTTTTAAGATATGAATGTTTATACCCAAACATAAATCAGCCGTCCAGATGTTTCTTAATTTTGGGGAATTTGAGACATTTTGTAGTTATGAAGTTCTACCACTCAGCCATAGATATATGGAAGCAAAGTGCTATGTTAGGGCGGAGCTTTTCCTCATAGTCAGTCTACTGGGTTTGACGATATGAAAACTCCACACGAGTGCCCTCTTGCATTGTTCTGTTTTATGCACTTTGTCATTTCTAGATGGTTTTAGATTTTTTTTTTTTTACCCTCTGCAGTGAACACGTGTGTTCACAATTTTATTTTAAATAGCGACTGAGCATACTTATATTCAGTTAGAAACAAACAAATATGTCATTGTATCGTTTTCTTTCAGACCCTGTATAGATATGTGCTGGATGACCTCTATGAATATCCAAGTTTGGAAAAGGATTTGAAGGAATTCCAAAAGCTCCTTCGAATTCATCGCAGGCAGTGAGTATCCAAAACCACAAACATGTGAAAGACCTGTTACAAAACCATCAGTGCAGTGTGAGGCAATGTAGGTTCTTGAAATGTGGTCATCCTTCCATGATTACTGCCTTCTGTCCAGATGTCTTGTGTCTTATCCTTTATTTGTGAGTCCTCCTATCATGTTTTTATGGATATGTGTCACTGGTGCTTTGAAACACACTGACATTGACATTGATAGTGTCAACACTGTATTTAGTCGTGAGTAATAATCAAATTGTTATAAATGTGAAAATGTTCCCAAAGTCAAATTTCATGTAATACGGAGATCACTTGATTTTGCTTCCTATCCAGAGGCAAAAGGGTTTTTAAAGGCAGCGCCAGGGCTGAGTTCTTCATGAAACGCGTCATTATTTCATGAAGTGCCCTCCTTGTACTGCCACAGGAGCTCACAGCAGCAATACAGCAGGGCTCTGTCTCCACAGCTTCAAAACAGCTGCATGCACCGGAAACAGCAAGTGACAATGGAGAGCCTGAGAGATCTTTACATTGGGATTGTGTGTGGACCCTCACTTTAAATAATACTAATAAAAAACAGGCATTCAAGTTCTGCATGCAATATGTAAGTCTGAACACAGCTTCCCTGACAGGTGTGTCAAGCTGTGTCAGATTAAATACTGTAGCATGTTGCTGTTATCCACATGACCTCAGTCACTTATCCTACCCCAGTCCCATCTGGCGGAAGATTCTTACCAGCACCGTCTGGAGGGGCTTTGTGACCTTAAAGAGAGGCAATTTAGAAAGTCACGAGAGGTTTTAAGTTGCAGTACACACACTTTGTTATTATTAGAAATCAGAAAAAAAGGTAGGGTGGCGGGAGGGACCATAGTAAAAGCACAACATGGTTACACTGTTAGTGTTCCCTTTGTGTAATGGCACTGTGTAGCTGTGTTTTCTGTTCTATGGTACTGTGTGGATATAGTCCCTGTTCTATAGCACTGTGTAGCTGTGTTTCTTGTTCTATGGTACTGTGGATGTAGTCCCTGTTCTATGGCACTGTGTGGATACGTTTCTTGTTCGTTGCACTGTGTGGATGCGTGTGTCTCCTGTACTGTGGCACTGTGTGGATGTGGTTCTTGTTCTTTTGCACTTTGTGGATGTGTGTGTTTCCTGTTCTGTGGCCCTGTATGGATGTGTTTCCTGTTCTACGGCACTTTGTGGATTAGCATGTTTTCTGTTCTATGGCACTGTGTGGATGTGTTCCCTATTCCATAGCGCTGTGTGGGTGTATGTGTGTTCTCTGTTCTATGGCACTGTGTGGGGATGTGTGTTTCCTCTTTTATGCCACTGTGTGGTTGTGTATGTTTTCTGTTCTATTGCACTTTGTGGATGTGTTCCCTGTTCTGTGGCACTTTGTGGATATGAATGTTTCTTGTTCTATATCACTGTGTGGATGTGTTTGTTTCTTGTTTTATGGCATTTTGGATGTGTGTGGTTCCTGTTCCATGGCACTGTGTGGATGTGTTTTTCTCCTGTTCTATGGCACTGTGTGGATATGTGTGTTTCCTGTTCTATGGCACTGTGTGGATGTGAGTGTTTCTTGTTCTATGGCACTGTTTGGATGTGTGTGTTTTCTGTTCTGTGGCACTGTGTGGATTTTTTTTTAAATCTGCTTCTCCCAGTCTGCTCAGGATCATATTGTTAAATGGTCCTTGTGTGAAGAAATTTGCACATTTTGTAAGAAAGGAAAAAAAAAAAAACACCTATTAAATTCACCAAACCAGAAACAAATAACTCAGATGTTTCATTTAGGGGCTTGTAAATAACTAAATGGCTGAGTAGCACCCGGGAAGGGCACTTTCTTTTAGATCGTGATTAGATCAGTCAGGTAGAATACCTGAAGGAAATAAACTAAAATCAAAACAATATGCAAGGCAATGAACATTACTTTATTAAATACAGGTGGTTAACTATATTTAACAAATAGGACACGGCATGGGGTTTGCACTCGTCAGTAGAAATAAAAAAAGTTATTTATACTTACAGAACAAAGTGCAGTGCTTCTCAATATGACTGCGGAGGAGGGGCTTGCACTATTCAGTAAAAAAAAAACAAAAAAAATACTTACAAACAAAGTGCAGTGCTTCTCAATATGACTGCGGAGGAAAAAAAAAAAAAACAAAATAAAAAAACACAAAAATTTAAAACCAAAAAAAAAAAAAAAACAGCACAAACTAATAAAATAAAACAAACCAATACTTATAAGCCCCCATATACAGCACTCCTCGTGAAATTCCCAATGCCTTTTAAAAATAGTAAATCTAAAACAGTTAAAAACACACAGACACACAGAGGGATACAGGAAGCACAGCAGGTGCCTCGCTCTAAATGTCAGCGCCTGTTTCATTCATTTTTCTCCCAAACCACCGCCGAACCAAAATAAGTCGAATTCCTTCTGTGCTCCTGCTGGCTGTGTGTCCAACCTCCACTCCAGACAAACCCGGGTTCACAACAATGACAAAATCCAATCTCTCGAATGGATGAAATCAGGAACTTTTCTACCAGTTTCTCAGCTTCTTCAAATTATCCAATTGACACCTATGGGGGCTGAGAACAGGAGAGCATCAACATGCCAGTGAGATCTGTGCTTAAACTACAAAAGCAATGTGCAATACAAAATAAACTTGCTTTAAAACAAGGTGATAAAATCAAGACAAACTAACATTAAATCATAGGTAATAAATCAAAATGTGATTACTAGCATATAAAATGTTAATAAAAAGTTCTTAAATTAAGTGATGTGGGTCACTCCTTTGCAGATATTTCTTCCTTCCAGAAAAGAATTGTGACAATGATGATTTAAGGCTGTGGGACAAAGGACAGCTTTTAAACAGTGTTTTAAAAAATAAAAATAAACCCAAGAACAGTTGATAATTATTTATAATTGGATTATTTAGCATTTTGAATAGCGCCCTATAACCTGAAACACAGTAAACCAATGGGAACAGTTATCCTTCATTGATCAAATGAAGAGAAACAGTAAATACTGACTCATAACCTCAAAATGTCATGGAAGCGGACACACTAGAAATGTAATGTGTCAAATAAAACACAGAGAGTAAACATTGCATCAATTTCCATACAAATAATCAAGACTAAAAATGGATCATTAGCACATTTCAGGCTGATCAATTTTTACACCATTTTTTCACAGAGCAATTTGTACCATTTTTTATATAAGAAAAATAAAATGTTACATCACAAGTTTCAAAATGTGATGTGGGAATAACCGAATGTCCTAAACAGTGGGTACATTTACACAAAACATCCATATTTTAATAAAAAGATCCACCCCCTATACCAGCAATGGTATGGGGGTCATATGGCTAGTTTACAGTGAAGTTCTTCAAGTTTGCGTGCAATTCTGTATCTTTTTAAAAAAACAGATGTTTTGGGGCCCCCCATGACTTTGGGCCTAGTATGCATACAACCAACCTTACTTAGTGCCCTTCATGGTCAGGAGGTAGATTTGCAGCTCAGATTCCTTCTCTCCTTATCACACAAGTAACAAACAATGTAGGTGGGTTCATACATAACCATTCCTGTAGTTTGTTACTTTAATAAAAAATAATAAATCTGCTCATATAAAAAAAAAAAAAAACTGAAGAAAAACTTGCAATGATATTGCTATAAACAAATAAAAAACAATATGACACAGTGTACAGTTGCACCTACTAAGGTATTTTGTTCCCCATATTAATTTGGAGTGGAGTGGCATAGCTAAAGGGGAAGGATGGGGGAAGGAGAGGCTTCAGTCCCTGTCTTCATCCCTTCTCAAGGTTCTCTTGCCCCCCTGCTGTAGAGCTGTGTCCTGAGAGACGATGACATTAAGATGCTTTCTCTTCCAGCGGGGATGACACTTTGATGCTGTGATTGAAAGCAGCTCTGAGAAGCAGCTTCTCATTCCAGTGACTTCAATGGGTCCCCTGCAAGGCTGAGCCGGCAGCTCACAATACAGACTGACCTTCTCGTTGCCACACCTCCAGCTGGCCTTTTTATAGCCCTACTTATTTCATGTTCATTGCATGACACACAATTTGCAATTTGCCATTTCACCGTGAGGCTTGTAGCATCTGTACTTTACAGACAGCTCAATCGCTTTCAACATGGTGTGGGAGAAACAGACCACAGGCCTTGTTAGCATCAAACTGAAATATATATCATATATCTTGATCAGTCAACCCGAAGATATCTTTGTCATATGAAATGGTTAAGGTTAGTGTGACAGGGATGGCGAGAGTGGTGATGTCAGGCCAGAATACAGGAAGCAAAATAGATGCATCAGTACTGCAGGGCAAAAGACAAGTGGTGCGCTGTTTATTCAAAAACAATAATAAATAAAAAAATATTTAAACAAAAACACTTGCTCACAGAGCACAAAAGAAAAGGTGTAAATAAAACAAATCACAAACACAAAAACAACAACCTATAGGTCAGGCTGGGCAATCGCCTTCACTGTAACTATAAATTTTTAGTTTCAGTTTCAGTTTTGTTTCTCTCTTCTCGCTCTCCCATTCCTCCTCTGAACACCCACTCAGAGTTGGGAGAACTGCAGGCTTATACACCATGGCCGAGGGGTTTAAACTCTCCTTAAAATATTCTATTACCCTTGGGGTTAATCTGCATGAATTTATTAATTACGCGGGCAGAGTTGATGAGCCATCCCCTTGCGTACCAGAACACAGGTTTAAAAAAAAAAACAAAGTACATGGCGCCTTCGCCGTCACTATATACAGTGCCTTGCAAAAGTATTCAGACCCCTGACCAATTCTCTCATATTACTGAATTACAAATGGTACATTGAAATTTCATTCTGTTCGATATTTTATTTTTAAACACTTAAACTCAGAATCAATTATTGTAAGGTGACATTGGTTTTATGTTGGGAATATTTTTAAGAAAAATAAAAAAACTGAAATATCTTGCTTGCATAAGTATTCAACCCCTGTGCTGTGGAAGCTCCCAGTTTGCACCAATGAAAGAAATTGCCTTAACGAGGACACAATTACCTTACCATTGGCCCCCACCAGTGAACCATTAAAGTTGCTGTCACATTTTCTGGATAAAAACCCCACTGTTGAAGGATCATTGGTAAGGCTGTGAATCTGAAGGAAAATGAAGACCAAAGAGCATTTTACAGAAGTTAGAGATAAAGTAATACAAATGCATAGATTAGGGAAAGGGTACAAAATAATATCCAAGTGTTTGGATATCCCAGTGATCACAGTTGGATCAATAATCAAGAAGTGGAAGCTGCATCACACCACCCAGGCACTGCCAAGAAAAGGCCATCCCTCAAAACTAAACGTTTAAACAAGGAGGAGGCTTGTGAGAGAAGCCACAAAGAGGCCAACAATCACTTTGAAGGAGCTACAGAGTTCAGTGGCTGGGAGTGGAGTAATGGTGCACCAGTCAACCATATCAAGAGCTCTGCATAACACTGGCCTGTATGGGAGGGTGGCAAGAAAGAAGCCGTTACTCAAAAAGTACCATCTGAAAGCACGTCTGGAGTTTGCCAGAAAGCATGAGAGTGACCCAGCTGTGATGTGGGAAAAGG
>NW_024475112.1:0-1000 GCF_017654505.1 Polyodon spathula
TCACCTTTATGTATTGCATGTTCTCTGAAATTTGCTTTGGTGCAGCACAGTTGTACAGGCACAGTTGCACAGTCACGCTTTACCAAGATTCAGCTTGGTTACCAAGCAACCCCTGTCACTTGTAACACTGCACGCAGTCAATCAGTAAAGTGGAGGCAGGCATCAGAGTTCTGCAATAGAACACAGTATATTTGCCAGCTTGCACACACTGGGCTAGAGTCTCAAAGTTATTTACCAAATCCAAATCATCATTAGCACAAGGGAAAAAAAGGCACCCAATAAAGTTACAGAACCAGAAAAAAAACTCACTCTAAAACTTAATCAATTTTAAAATTTTAATCGGTATTTTTTCTTTCTGAAAAAAGATCTAGCTTTGCAAATCTAACCTCTTTTGTTCACTATCTTCTCTGCAGTGTGTGAAGCTGACAGGTCAGGGCTGTTTAAAGGGACATAATAGGAGGGAGCTGCTTCTCAGCTACACTCAATAATGCAGGAATATACAGTGATCAGCAGGAATAGTTTTTCGAAAATATAATTTTCTCTGTCAAGATATAAACTACATTTAAGTGCATTAAAGGAGTTCCTGGCATCGTCTTGGTGTTTTGTTGTAGGAGATGTGAGGGCGAAAGTGCAGAGCGGAGTATGTGTGTTGATGAACCTGACAATCAGCACAGTTGAAGACCCAGAAAGATGCACAATATAATGTTGCCGGAGAGCAGAAGATCACCAGCATAGTGCAGCTGGTAAATAATGAGTTTAAAATTACAGTGTAAAAACTGGGCTTAACTCCCCCGAGGTTTGCTTTGATTGTGCCCATGACATTTAGAGTAAAAGGTGAGAGAAATGCCACAGCAATCTACGCAGATCAATTAAAAGCATGTGATCTTGTAATTTAAAAAAAAAAAAAAAAATTTAATTTAATCATTGCTTCCATTGTTTAATTTGTCCCTTTTTGTACTTGTGTTAGTTGTACACTAATAACTTACCTTTAGAGAATGAA
>NW_024475113.1:0-5442 GCF_017654505.1 Polyodon spathula
ATAATGTCAACAAATACATTTATCCTTTTTAGTTTTATTTTTAATTTTCCCTTAAAAGGAAAGAGTGCTCACATCAGAGTGTAGTTTGCGTCTTTATTTATATATATATATTATATATCTATATATATATATATATATATATATATATATATATATATATATATTTCACCGAATCGTGGCTTGCGAAAGTATTGACCCCCCTGGAATTTTTCCTATTTTGTTGCTTTACAACCTGGAATTAAAATTGATTTTTATTTGGATTTCATGTAATGGACATACACAAAATAGTCCAAATTGGTGAAGTGAAATGAAAAAAATAACTTGTTTCAAAAAATTCTAAAAAATAAATAACGGAAAAGTGGTGTGTGCATATGTATTCACCCCCTTTGCTATTAAGCCTCTTAATAAGATCTGGTGCAACCAATTACCTTCAGAAGGCACATAATTAGTTAAATAAAGTCCACCTGTGTGCAATCTAAGTGTCACATGATCTCAGTATATATACACCTGTTCTGAAAGGCCCCATAGTCTGCAACACCACTAAGCAAGGGGCACCACCAAGCAAGTGGCACCATGAAGACCTAGGAGCTCTCCAAACAGGTCAGGGACGAAGCTGTGGAGAAGTACAGATCAGGGTTGGGGTTATAAAAAAAGGAAAAGAGTGGACAGAAAAAAGCCATTGCTTAAAGATAAGCAAACACGTTTGGTGTTCGCCAAAGGGCATGTGTGAGACTCCCCAAACATATGGAAGAAGGTACTCTGGTCAGATGAGACTAAAATTTAGCTTTTTGGCCATCAAGGAAAACGCTATGTCTGGCGCAAACCCAACACCTCTCATCACCCCGAGAACACCATCCCTACAGTGAAGTATGGTGGTGGCAGCATCATGCTGTGGGGATGTTTTTCATCGGCAGGGACTGGGAAACTGGTCAGAATTGAAGGAATGATGGATGGCGCTAAATACAGGGAAATTCTTGAGGGAAACCTGTTTCAGTCTTCCAGAGATTTGAGACTGGGACGGAGGTTCACCTTCCAGCAGGACAATGACCCTAAGCATACTGCTAAAGCAACACTCGAGGTGGTTTAAGGGGAAACATTTAAATGTCTTGGAATGGCCTAGTCAAAGCCCAGACCTCAATCCAATTGAGAATCTGTGGTATGACTTAAAGATTGCTGTACACCAGCTGAACCCATCCAACTTGAAGGAGCTGGAGCAGTTTTGCCTTGAAGAATGGGCAAAAATCCCAGTGGCTAGATGTGCCAAGCTTATAGATACATACCCCAAGAGACTTGCAGCTGTAATTGCTGCAAAAGGTGGCTCTACAAAGTATTGACTTTGTGGGGGGTGAATACTTATGCACTCTCAAGTTTTCTGTTTTTTTTGTCTTATTTCTTGTTTGTTTCACAATAAAAAATATTTTGCATCTTCAAAGTGGTAGGCATGTTGTGTAAATCAAATGATACAAACCCCCAAAAAATCTATTTTAATTCCAGGTTTTAAGGCAACAAACCAGAAAAATGCCAGGGGGGGTGGGGGTGGGGGTGGGGTTGGGTGTCAAGACTTTTCGCAAATCCACTGTGTATATATATATATAGAAGTATATATATTATACTACTATATATATTATATGATATTATATATGTATGCTTCCATTCTGTTTATTTTATAAAGGAAAATTATGGAAGGGAGGGCAAATTGAACTTGTCAACATAAACTTTTCCAATTTAAGACAGTACATAAGGTCCTTAATCCAATGAACATGTGAGGGTGGGGCAGCCTGCTCCCAACCAAACAAAATGAGGCGTCTAGCCAATAAAGTTGCAAAGGCCACAGTGTCAGACTGCAGCCCTGTTAAGGGAACATTATCGGGAATCACACAGAAAATAGCAATGAGTGGAGTGGGGTCAATAGGCACTTGCAAGAATTGAGAGGGTCTCAAAGACAGTCCAAAATGGAGCCAGCTCGGGACAGGACCAAAACATATGAATGAGAGAAGCTGGTGCTAGCTTGCATCTGTCACAGGCTGGATCCAATCCAGGGTATATCCCTTTTATAAATGAAGTCGGTGTTAGACTTTGAATTGAATAAGCCCATACCGAGCACAGACTGAGGAGGAATGCACATGAGCAAGGATAGATTCCCAAATGTCATCAGTTAGCTGGATTCCTAGATCTTGTTCCCACATGGTTTTCAAAGTAGACAATAATGGGCAATGTAGAGAAAAAAATATGTTATAAATTTTAGAATCGAATCAATGTTGGATTTGAGAGACAGTAAAGGAAATTGAGCCACTATATTGCAAACAAAGTTTAGGATTTGCAAGTAGCGAAAAAATGTGTTTGAGGTAGGTTAAATTTTTGGGAGAACTGGCCAAATGACGCAAAATTATTGTCAATATATTAGTCTTTAAGAGATTTAATACCACTTCTATACCACAGACTAAAAGCAGAGTCCTTCACTGAAGGTTGGAATAGATGGTTTACATCAACAGGGGCAGATGCAGACATGACGCTCCTAACGTCTCCGAAACGTGGTTGTCTGAGAGTGATGGGGACGAATATAATATTTGTGGGTATACACTGTATAGGAAAGACAGGCAGGACAGAAGAGGAGGAGGGGTAGCGCTATACATAAGAAACAGTCTTGAAGCCCAGGTGTTAAACCTGGACAAAGAAAATAAAACCGAATCAATATGGGTCAGAATAACAGACAAAAATTCAAAAGGGCATAATAATAGGAGCATGCTATAGACCGCCAGATTCAGATAATCTGTTATACAATGACATTAGAAATGTGTGTAGCAAAGGAGAAGCCATACTAATGGGGGATTTCAACTTCCCCCAAATAAAATGGGAAAACCCGGTGGGTAGCGCGAAGGATGAAATAGAAATGGTGGAAATGACAAATGACTGCTTCCTAACACAATTTGTGAAGGCACCCACTAGAGGGGAGGCATGCCTTGATTTAGTCTTTTCAAATAACGAAGATAGAATAACTAAAACAGAGGTCAGAGAACCACTGGCAAACTCAGACCACAACATGGTCTCATTTGAAGTGTTTTTTAAATCCCCAAAAGTAATGACTAAAGCTAAGGTTTACAATTTTAGAAAAGCAAACTATGAAGGTATGAAACAGAGACTAACAGAAGTAGATTGGAGTAAAATAGAGAAAACACCCACAGAAGAAGGATGGTTGTTCTTCAAAAATGTAGTACTAGAGGCGCAAAACAATTATATCCCTAAAGTAGACAAATCTAAATGTAAAACTAAATTGCCAAAATGGTTTAATAGATCAATTAAAAAAAATATTCAGCGAAAAAAGGCACTTTACAGAGCATTAAAAAAGGACCAAAAAGAAAGTACGCAGAAAGAGTACACAGAACTGCAAACGCAAGTCAAAAAGGAAGTTAGAAAGGCCAAGAGAGAAATAGAAATGAACATTGCTAAGGGAGCTAAAACCAATTCCAAAATGTTTTTCCAATATTACAACAGCAAGAGAACATTCAAAGAGGAGATTAAATGTTTAAGAGATACAAATGGCAAAATCGTAGAGGAAGAAAAAAAAAAATAGCAAATATGTTAAATGATTACTTTTCACAAGTTTTTACAAAGGAAGATACTGACAACATGCCCCACATGTCATCCAGTTCCTATCCAGTTTTAAATAACTTTAGCATAACTGAGGCAGAAGTGTTAAAGGGACTAGGAGCTCTTAAAATAAACAAATCCCCTGGGCCGGATGAGATCCTCCCAGTAGTACTCAAAGAAATGAAAGAAGTAATTTACAAACCGCTAACCAAGATCATGCAGCAGTCTCTTGACACAGGGGTGGTACCGACAGACTGGAAAATTGCAAACGTAATACCGATCCACAAAAAGGGAAACAAAACTGAACCAGGTAACTACAGACCAGTAAGCCTGACTTCTATTATATGCAAACTTATGGAAACTATAATAAGATCCAAAATGGAAAATTACCTATATGGTAACAGGGTACTGGGAGACAGTCAACATGGTTTTAGGAAAGGGAGATCGTGCCTAACTAACTTGCTTGATTTTTTTGAGGATGCAACATCGATAATGGATAATTGCAAAGCATATGACATGGTTTATTTAGATTTCCAGAAAGCTTTTGACAAAGTCCCGCACAAAAGATTAATTCTCAAACTGAACGCAGTTGGGATTCAAGGAAACACATGTACATGGATTAGGGAGTGGTTAACATGTAGAAAACAGAAAGTACTGATTAGAGGAAAAACCTCAGAATGGAGTGTGGTAACCAGCGGTGTACCACAGGGATCAGTATTAGGTCCTCTGCTATTCCTAATCTACATTAATGATTTAGATTCTGGTATAGTAAGCAAACTTGTTAAATTTGCAGACGACACAAAAGTAGGAGGAGTGGCAAACACTGTTGCAGCAGCAAAGGTCATTCAAAATGATCTAGACAAGATTCAGAACTGGGCAGACACATGGCAAATGACATTTAATAGAGAAAAGTGTAAGGTACTGCACGCAGGAAATAAAAATGTACATTATAAATATCATATGGGAGATATTGAAATTGGAGAAGGAATCTATGAAAAAGACCTAGGAGTTTTTGTTGACTCAGAAATGTCTTCATCTAGACAATGTGGGGAAGCTATAAAAAAGGCTAACAAGATGCTCGGATACATTGTGAAAAGTGTTGAATTTAAATCAAGGGAAGTAATGTTAAAACTGTACAATGCACTAGTAAGACCTCATCTTGAATATTGTGTTCAGTTCTGGTCACCTCGCTATAAAAAAGATATTGCTGCTCTAGAAAGAGTGCAAAGAAGAGCGACCAGAATTATTCCGGGCTTAAAAGGCATGTCATATGCAGACAGGCTAAAAGAATTGAATCTGTTCAGTCTTGAACAAAGAAGACTACGTGGCGACCTAATTCAAGCATTCAAAATTCTAAAAGGTATTGACAGTGTCGACCCAAGGGACTTTTTCAGCCTGAAAAAAGAAACAAGGACCAGGGGTCACAAATGGAGTTTAGAAAAAGGGGCATTCAGAACATAATAGCGCAGGCAGGGAGGTAAAGCGACAGGAGGCTGACTCCATGACCATCGATGCAGGGCTGTCCTGCCATGGATGAACACTTGACAAATGTAAAAGATTTCGGATATTAGCCGACCAATAATAAAATTGAAAGTTAGGCAGTGCCATACACCCCCTTTTTTATTCTTTGGAGGAAGACTTTTCAGATTCTGGGAGGCTTCTTATTCCAATAAATAAAGACAACAACCTATGAAGTGATCGAAAAAACTTTTGGTAAGAAAAACCGAGATACATTGAAACAAGTAACTTAGGCAGCGTGTTCATTTCGACAGAGTTGATGCAACCTGCCAAGGACAAAGGGAGAGTGGATCAACGAAGAAAGTTGAGTTTATTATGCTCTAATAAGGGAGTAAA
>NW_024475114.1:2500-7500 GCF_017654505.1 Polyodon spathula
CACACACACACACACACACACACACACACACACACACACACACACACACACACACACACACACACACACACACACACACACACACACACACACACACACACACACACACACACACACACACACACACACACACACACACACACACACACACACACACACACACACACACACACACACACACACACACACACACACACACACACACACACACACACACACACACACACACACACACACACACACACACACACACACACACACACACACACACACACACACACACACACACACACACACACACACACACACACACACACACACACACACACACACACACACACACACACACACACACACACACACACACACACACACACACACACACACACACACACACACACACACACACACACACACACACACACACACACACACACACACACACACACACACACACACACACACACACACACACACACACACACACACACACACACACACACACACACACACACACACACACACACACACACACACACACACACACACACACACACACACACACACACACACACACACACACACACACACACACACACACACACACACACACACACACACACACACACACACACACACACACACACACACACACACACACACACACACACACACACACACACACACACACACACACACACACACACACACACACACACACACACACACACACACACACACACACACACACACACACACACACACACACACACACACACACACACACACACACACACACACACACACACACACACACACACACACACACACACACACACACACACACACACACACACAACACACACACACACACACACACACACACACACACACACACACACACACACACACACACACACACACACACACACACACACACACACACACACACACACACACACACACACACACACACACACACACACACACACACACACACACACACACACACACACACACACACACACACACACACACACACACACACACACACACACACACACACACACACACACACACACACACACACAACACACACACACACACACACACACACACACACACACACACACACACACACACACACACACACACACACACACACACACACACACACACACACACACACACACACACACACACACACACACACACACACACACACACACACACACACACACACACACACACACACACACACACACACACACACACACACACACACACACACACACACACACACACACACACACACACACACACACACACACACACACACACACACACACACACACACACACACACACACACACACACACACACACACACACACACACACACACACACACACACACACACACACACACACACACACACACACACACACACACACACACACACACACACACACACACACACACACACACACACACACACACACACACACACACACACACACACACACACACACACACACACACACACACACACACACACACACACACACACACACACACACACACACACACACACACACACACACACACACACACACACACACACACACACACACACACACACACACACACACACACACACACACACACACACACACACACACACACACACACACACACACACACACACACACACACACACACACACACACACACACACACACACACACACACACACACACACACACACACACACACACACACACACACACACACACACACACACACACACACACACACACACACACACACACACACACACACACACACACACACACACACACACACACACACACACACACACACACACACACACACACACACACACACACACACACACACACACACACACACACACACACACACACACACACACACACACACACACACACACACACACACACACACACACACACACACACACACACACACACACACACACACACACACACACACACACACACACACACACACACACACACACACACACACACACACACACACACACACACACACACACACACACACACACACACACACACACACACACACACACACACACACACACACACACACACACACACACACACACACACACACACACACACACACACACACACACACACACACACACACACACACACACACACACACACACACACACACACACACACACACACACACACACACACACACACACACACACACACACACACACACACACACACACACACACACACACACACACACACACACACACACACACACACACACACACACACACACACACACACACACACACACACACACACACACACACACACACACACACACACACACACACACACACACACACACACACACACACACACACACACACACACACACACACACACACACACACACACACACACACACACACACACACACACACACACACACACACACACACACACACACACACACACACACACACACACACACACACACACACACACACACACACACACACACACACACACACACACACACACACACACACACACACACACACACACACACACACACACACACACACACACACACACACACACACACACACACACACACACACACACACACACACACACACACACACACACACACACACACACACACACACACACACACACACACACACACACACACACACACACACACACACACACACACACACACACACACACACACACACACACACACACACACACACACACACACACACACACACACACACACACACACACACACACACACACACACACACACACACACACACACACACACACACACACACACACACACACACACACACACACACACACACACACACACACACACACACACACACACACACACACACACACACACACACACACACACACACACACACACACACACACACACACACACACACACACACACACACACACACACACACACACACACACACACACACACACACACACACACACACACACACACACACACACACACACACACACACACACACACACACACACACACACACACACACACACACACACACACACACACACACACACACACACACACACACACACACACACACACACACACACACACACACCACACACACACACACACACACACACACACACACACACACACACACACACACACACACACACACACACACACACACACACACACACACACACACACACACACACACACACACACACACACACACACACACACACACACACACACACACACACACACACACACACACACACACACACACACACACACACACACACACACACACACACACACACACACACACACACACACACACACACACACACACACACACACACACACACACACACACACACACACACACACACACACACACACACACACACACACACACACACACACACACACACACACACACACACACACACACACACACACACACACACACACACACACACACACACACACACACACACACACACACACACACACACACACACACACACACACACACACACACACACACACACACACACACACACACACACACACACACACACACACACACACACACACACACACACACACACACACACACACACACACACACACACACACACACACACACACACACACACACACACACACACACACACACACACACACACACACACACACACACACACACACACACACACACACACACACACACACACACACACACACACACACACACACACACACACACACACACACACACACACACACACACACACACACACACACACACACACACACACACACACACACACACACACACACACACACACACACACACACACACACACACACACACACACACACACACACACACACACACACACACACACACACACACACACACACACACACACACACACACACACACACACACACACACACACACACACACACACACACACACACACACACACACACACACACACACACACACACACACACACACACACACACACACACACACACACACACACACACACACACACACACACACACACACACACACACACACACACACACACACACACACACACACACACACACACACACACACACACACACACACACACACACACACACACACACACACACACACACACACACACACACACACACACACACACACACACACACACACACACACACACACACACACACACACACACACACACACACACACACACACACACACACACACACACACACACACACACACACACACACACACACACACACACACACACACACACACACACACACACACACACACACACACACACACACACACACACACACACACACACACACACACACACACACACACACACACACACACACACACACACACACACACACACACACACACACACACACACACACACACACACACACACACACACACACACACACACACACACACACACACACACACACACACACACACACACACACACACACACACACACACACACACACACACACACACACACACACACACACACACACACACACACACACACACACACACACACACACACACACACACACACACACACACACACACACACACACACACACACACACACACACACACACACACACACACACACACACACACACACACACACACACACACACACACACACACACACACACACACACACACACACACACACACACACACACACACACACACACACACACACACACACACACACACACACACACACACACACACACACACACACACACACACACACACACACACACACACACACACACACACACACACACACACAC
>NW_024475115.1:0-26000 GCF_017654505.1 Polyodon spathula
GTATAGTATAACCCCCCTTTTTTAATTTTGTGTCATGTTTACAGAATTTTGGTTGTAGTAGCCAATAGAATGACTTCAGAAACATTCTGTGTAGAAGTAAAAGCAGCGCTGGTATTTTAGACCCTTTGCCAGCCGACAAATGCAATGGTATAGGCTTCAATAACAAGACATTAGCTGTACCCAAATCGTGAAGACAAAAAGTGCACTGCATGTAGGTGTGTGATTTTGGACAATGCTTCGTTGATACCAGGTTGTGCTGTTGTGATTGTAAACCCCATTTCCTTTATGTATTTATGTTGCCGTGTTTCAGTTCTGTCAGTGACACAGTTGTGTCCATTTCTTTATCCACGTGGTGCAGTAGCCTATGCTTTTGCATGCTTTGTATGTCTATAGGCTACATAAACACATTTGTTTGCTTGTATGGTTTTGTATAATCATACTATACTTGTATATTAGACATATTTCTGTTAAAGTATTTTTTGTATTGTTTTTGTTATTTTTACATACACCTGATATATGCGTGTTTTAGTATATAAAGCCATTGAGTTTCATTATTGTGTTTTACTTATTTACAGTTTCGGTTCTATAGTATCGTCTGCACATAATTATGTCAAATGAGTGTTTATAAGATATTGTATTATGTCATGTTGCTGTTCAAATGTTTGTTTCTTCAAGCTGGTCTCATATTCAATATACGTTTCTGGTGGTACGCTAGGACCCTGGGGATCAATGCAGCAGCATTTTCAAAATGTCCACGGGGTTACACCGCATAGCCTTTCGGCTGTTGATCTGGGCACAGAGGCACTTACTATCCCCCGGGCTGTCCATCTCCCGGGAGTGGTGAACTGGGTGACAGACCTGCTCTCAAGGGAGGGTCCTCACCCATCAGAATGGCGACTGCACCCTCAGGTGGTGCAATGCATTTGGGAATGCTTCGGGGAAGCCCAAGTTGATCTCTTTGCCACGGCAGAGATGACACATTGCCCCTGTGGTTTTGAGGGAGTGTCTTCACCTGTCAGAATGGCGACTGCACCCTCAGGTGGTGCAACACATTGTCCCCTGTGGTTCTCCCTCTGCCGCTGCTGAGATCCACTAGGCGGTGAAAGTGTACCTAGCATACTGCATGCCATGTCCCCACTGACTCATATACAAGCGACCCGTTTTCTGAAGGGTGCTCAGCGGTTACATCCTCCTAAGAAGGACGTCCTCCCTGAATGGAGTCTACATGTAGTATTGGAGGCTCTCACTAAGGCCGTGTTTGAGCCCATTCATTCCTTAGAGCTGAAATATCTCTCTATGAAGACAGCCTTTCTGTTAGCCATCACCTCTGCTAAGCGGTCAGTGAACTGCAGGCTCTGCCTGTGCACAGTTCCTGTATGCGTGTTTGGGATAATGGAAACAGGGCATCATTTTGCACGAACCCTGCTTTCCTCCGTAAGGTGATTACAGCTTTCCACTTGAACCAGTCAGTGGAACTAGTGGCTTTCCATCAACCTCCCTTTGCGGACACTAGTTGTCTGTAGCAAGACATCCCTCATACTCCCTCGCCACGGCTTTGGTATACTTTCCCAAAAGTATTGGTTGGTGGTTGTCTTCGAATTAAAAAGGAAAAAGCGCATAACTATCAAATGGCCTACCAAGGGACATTGGGACCAACTGGTACTTTCTTACTTACGACTTCTCCTAACTCTTCTCCTCACCTTACTAACTTGTAACCTAGTTCTTTATACTTTCTCCTAACTCTCACGTCGAGCGTTCAACATTGGCCTTTCCAGTGGCGGCAATAGCAGGTGCAGCAGCTGCAGCTGCATTCGGCCCGTGCAATCAGGGGGCCCTGGAGGGGTTCGAAAGTTTTTATTTATTTATTTATTAACAATGATAATATCCTTAGCGTTTATATTTGCAGATGTTACACATTTGTATCACTGTAGCTGCCGGTGTGCGTTGCCAGTAATTCAGATTGTATCCTCCCTCATTTCAACAGGTATCGCTATTGTCTTAATTATCCTAACTTTTTTCCCTTGGAGGCAGGTACGAGGCACATCTTCATGGAAGGTTTTGGGGTACTATTCAGCACAAACATTTGCAGTTATATTGTGTGTGTACAATACATCCTGTAGTTTTGACAGAAGCTGCTGAGTGCTGCTGAGTGTACCAGAATAAACTACAGCAAATCAACATACCTATATGTCTGATTTAAAAATTATTAAAAAAAAACAAAAAAACTTTTCCTATGTGAGACAATTTCTGCAGATGTCTGCAGAATTGTGAATTCTGTAATCGCAGAATTGGGGAACCCTGGTAGGGTTAGTGATTAAACCTGTTTGTTTATAATTCTAAAATAGTGTAGTGTTGGATGTAAAGATGAACGCAAAATACAATAAAATAAAGGTGAGTAGAAAAGGTTCTTGTTACGTACTGTTTCACACATGCGAACATTCTGACAATTAAATACAATTCAATATTGAACACTTGATTTGGTGTGTTTGATGTTTATAAATAAGGGTTAAATTAACATTTGGGGAGGGGGGCCACAATAAGGTCCTACACCGTGGCCCATCTTCCTCTTCCTCCACCACTGGGCCTATCGGCAGCTTTGATATAAAATGCTCAGCGAGTACCTGACTTGTGGCAGGCATATCTCAAAAGTATTGACCCCTGTCGAGAGCAAGAGGTGGAGGGTGAGCCATGCCAGGACACCTGATGTGTGCAATTGGAGAGGTAGCAGGAGAACCAGGCAACAGCAGTGCTGAAGAGTCCCAGGTCAGCGAGGGAGAACAGGAAAATAAAGTGGTCAACTTCGTCAAAGGCAGCAGTGAGGTTCAGGAGAATTAGGACACAGGAGAGAGAGCCGACACAGGCAGAGAGTAGAGAGTTCATGACAGAGAGAAGAGCAGTTTCAGTGGAGTGTGCCAGGCAAAAACAAGATTGGAGGGGGTCGAGCAGAGAATGTTTGGACAGGAAAGCAGAGAGCTGGCGGAGTACCGCTCGCTCTAGGGTTTTAGAGAGGACCAGGAGGAGGGAGACAGGACAGTAGTTCTGGAGGGTTGAGGGATCCAAGGAGTGTTTTTTGGGATGGGGTGATGCAAGCCTGTCTGAGAGAGAGAGAGAAACAGAAAGTAGAAAGAATACAATTGCTACTCGTGCTGGAAGGACTAGCATGGTATTTGTGTTTTGTGAATATTTTAATAGTTACTTACAGGGTTTTCATTTATTTTGAAGGTATGTGGCACTTACAAGGTAGTAGGGGGTACCCATCTCATCATGGCATGTAGGGCTTAAAATGGTGCATTCTGGAGCAGTTGCGGATGGTTTAAGCATGTGCTAGACTAGTGGTGGTCTGCTTGTAGTGTCTGACAAAGAACTCCATCAGATCAATGAAGGGAGTTTTATTTCAGCCTGCTCACAGCAAGGCAAGAGCAACAAGAAGAAAATTGATGTTGTTGTACAGTAGCAGTTGCTGAGGAAACTCAAGATAATCCAAGGACAAGGGGAGACTTTATAGGTCGTGTAATATTAAGCAAAGAATAAAAAATCATTTATTTCAGGACGTTGCTCTGTAACCCTTCAGCTGTGTAAGAAGAAAAGGAACCGTTCTGAAATAAATATTTTTAATCATTTAAACCTTTTATGTACGTACAAAATACATTTTTTTAGATGTAGAAAAGAGGGTTAATTAATATTTAAGTATTAATCAATATTGCAAATATAGATTCAATTTCCAATTGCTCAATTGAATTGACAATTTCTGATTGATAAAGTCAATACAGCCTGGATAGAGTAACTCAGCACAGCATGATTGATAAAGTCAATACAGCCTGGATAGAGTAACTCAGCACAGAATGATTGATAAAATCAATACAGCCTGGATAGATTAACTCAGCACAGCATGATTGATAAAGTCAATACAGCCTGGATAGATTAACTCAGCACAGCATGATTGATAAAGTCAATACAGCCTGGATAGAGTAACTCAGCACAGCATGATTGATAAAGTCAATACAGCCTGGATAGAGTAACTCAACACAGAATGATTGATAAAATCAATAAAGCCTGGACAGATTAACTCAGCACAGCATGATTGATAAAGTCAATACAGCCTGGATAGATTAAATCAACACAGCATGATTGATAAAGTCAATACAGCCTGGATAGATTAACTCAGCACAGCATGATTGATAAAGTCAATACAGCCTGGATAGAGTAACTCAGCACAGAATGATTGGTAAAGTTAATACAGCCTGGATAGATTAACTCAGCACAGCATGATTGATAAAGTCAATACAGCCTGGATAGATTAACTCAGCACAGCATGATTGATAAAGTAAATACAGCCCGGATAGATTAACTAAGCACAGCATGATTGATAAAGTCAATACAGCCTGGATAGAGTAACTCAGCACAGCATGATTGATAAAGTCAATACAGCCTGGATAGAGTAACTCAGCACAGCATGATTGATAAAGTCAATACAGCCTGGATAGAGTAACTCAACACAGCATCATTGATAAAGTCAATACAGCCTGGATAGAGTAACTCAGCACAGCATGATTGATAAAGTCAATACAGCCTGGATAGAGTAACTCAGCACAGCATGATTGATAAAGTCAATACAGCCTGGATAGAGTAACTCAACACAGCATCATTGATAAAGTCAGTACAGCCTGGATAGATTAACTCAGCACAGCATCACTGATAAAGTCAATACAGCCTGGATAGAGTAACTCAGCACAGCATGATTGATAAAGTCAATACAGCCTGGAAAGATTAACTCAACACAGCATCATTGATAAAGTCAACACAGCCTGGATAGAGTAACTCAGCACAGCATGATTGATAAAGTCAATACAGCCTGGATAGATTAACTCAGCACAGCATGATTGATAAAGTCAATACAGCCTGGATAGATTAACTCAGCACAGCATGATTGATAAAGTCAATACAGCCTGGATAGAGTAACTCAGCACAGCATGATTGATAAAGTCAATACAGCCTGGATAGAGTAACTCAACACAGCATCATTGATAAAGTCAATACAGCCTGGATAGATTAACTCAGCACAGCATCATTGATAAAGTCAATACAGCCTGGATAGAGTAACTCAGCACAGCATGATTGATAAAGTCAATACAGCCTGGATAGAGTAACTCAACACAGCATCATTGATAAAGTCAATACAGCCTGGATAGATTAACTCAGCACAGCATGATTGATAAAGTCAATACAGCCTGGATAGATTAACTCAGCACAGCATGATTGATAAAGTCAATACAGCCTGGATAGATTAACTCAACACAGCATGATTGATAAAGTCAATACAGCCTGGATAGATTAACTCAGCACAGCATGATTGATAAAGTCAATACAGCCTGGATAGATTAACTCAGCACAGCATGATTGATAAAGTCAATACAGCCTGGATAGATTAACTCAGCACAGCATGATTGATAAAGTCAATACAGCCTGGATAGATTAACTCAGCACAGCATGATTGATAAAGTCAATACAGCCTGGATAGATTAACTCAGCACAGCATGATTGATAAAGTCAATACAGCCTGGATAGATTAACTCAGCACAGCATGATTGATAAAGTCAATACAGCCTGGATAGATTAACTCAGCACAGCATGATTGATAAAGTCAATACAGCCTGGATAGATTAACTCAGCACAGCATGATTGATAAAGTCAATACAGCCTGGATAGATTAACTCAGCACAGCATGATTGATAAAGTCAATACAGCCTGGATAGATTAACTCAGCACAGCATGATTGATAAAGTCAATACAGCCTGGATAGAGTAACTCAGCACAGCATGATTGATAAAGTCAATACAGCCTGGATAGAGTAACTCAGCACAGCATGATTGATAAAGTCAATACAGCCTGGATAGAGTAACTCAGCACAGCATGATTGATAAAGTCAATACAGCCTGGATAGAGTAACTCAGCACAGCATGATTGATAAAATCAATACAGCCTGGATAGAGTAACTCAACACAGCATCATTGATAAAGTCAATACAGCCTGGATAGATTAACTCAGCACAGCATCATTGATAAAGTCAATACAGCCTGGATAGAGTAACTCAGCACAGCATGATTGATAAAGTCAATACAGCCTGGATAGATTAACTCAACACAGCATCATTGATAAAGTCAATACAGCCTGGATAGATTAACTCAGCACAGCATCATTGATAAAGTCAATACAGCCTGGATAGATTAACTCAGCACAGCATGATTGATAAAGTCAATACAGCCTGGATAGATTAACTCAGCACAGCATGATTGATAAAGTCAATACAGCCTGGATAGATTAACTCAGCACAGCATGATTGATAAAGTCAATACAGCCTGGATAGAGTAACTCAGCACAGCATGATTGATAAAGACAATACAGCCTGGATAGATTAACTCAGCACAGCATGATTGATAAAGTCAATACAGCCTGGATAGATTAACTCTGCACAGCATCATTGATAAAGTCAATACAGCCTGGATAGATTAACTCTGCACAGCATCATTGATAAAGTCAATACAGCTTGGATAGAGTAACTCAGCACAGCATGATTGATAAAGTCAGTACAGCTTGGATAGATTAACTCTTCCGTAATCCGTATCATTCTACAGAGTCAGTGTCCTTTGATCAGCTTTGCTAAAGTTTTCTTTTGCATTTCAAGCCAGAAATGCTTTGCTTTGTCGAATCAGCACAATTTGTAAATGTTCACTATATGTTTACCTTCTGTATAGATTTATGTAAAAAATAAATAAAAAAGAGCTTTGTATTTGAAATGATAATTATTAATTTGTGTGTATGTTTTTTGTTCTGGTTGTTGCTTTTATGGCTTGAACAATATTCTCAAAGGTTACAGTGGGTAATAACTGGTCATTACATATTTGGAATGCTAGACGATGTAATCAGACTGAAATTCAAAAACACACATGTGTGTGTTTTCTTCTGTTAATACTACTATGGCTTGAAAAACATTCTCAAAAGTTAGTGTGGGTACATTGTGGGATTTAGCTGCATATTTGGCCTGCACCATAATGCTCTCTGACTATAGTGGAATTTCAGGGACTATAATTGATTATTGATGCATTGATGTGCTCCATTCATCTTTATCAAAGTGTGTGGATGTTTTCTCTGGCAGGTCTTTCATGTTTCAACAGGAAGCAGCACAGACTGCTTGCTGTACTAGCTGCTGCACTGACACTAGCTCCACTAACCACAAATAGTAGCATCCTGCTTGAATTGTGTTTCACATGCAACAGGTCACATATTTTGTGTAGTCTCATGACAGTATTTTGTGTCGTCTCACTGCAGTATCTTGTGTAGTCTCACTGCAGTATTTTGCTTCCTTCGTTTTTTGTGTTCTCTGTAAATTGTACATACAGATCTGGTTCCCATTTGAACAATTTATTGCAGGAAGCGATCGTATGGCTCTGTTTAAAATGTACCGTACCTGCATATCTGACACACCCATGTTCTCTCCTTTTCGCAGACGCACTTCAGCAAACCCACCAGCTCAGAGTCCCAGATCAGGCAGTCGCCGCTGCTCCATCTCTCCAGGCATGGTCACTGCCTCTCTCAGCACACCAGTTCAACAACCTGGAGATGCAGCAGAAACAGATCCAATTTTTCAACTTCACAACATTTTCGAGGACATGAAGTCCTTCATTCATAAGAACATAAGAAAGATTACAAACGAGAGGAGGCCATTCAGCCCATCTTGGTTGTTAGTAGCTTATTGATCCCAGAATCTCATCAAGCAGGTTCTTGAAGGATCCCAGGGTGTCTGCTGCAACAGCATTACTGGGGAGTTGGTTCCAGACTCCCACAATTCTCTGTGTAAAAAAGTGCCTTCTATTTTCTGTTTTGAATGCCCCTTGTCTAATCTTCATTTGTGACCCCTGGTCCTTGTTTCTTTTTTCAGGTCGAAAAAGTCCCTTGGGTCGACATGCTAAAAGAATTGAATCTGTTCAGTCTTGAACAAAGAAGACTATGTGGCAACCTAATTCAAGCATTCAAAATTCTAAAAGGTATTGACAGTGTCGACCCAAGGGACTTTTTCAGCCTGAAAAAAGAAACAAGGACCAGGGGTCACAAATGGAGATTAGACAAAGTGGCATTCAGAACAGAAAATAGGAGCCACTTTTTTACACAGAGAATTGTGAGGGTCTGGAATCAACTCCCCAGTAATGTTGTTGAAGCTGACACCCTGGGATCCTTCAAGAAGCTGCTTGATGAGATTCTGGGATCAATAAGCTACTAACAACCAAAGGAGCAAGAAGGGCCGAATGTTCTTGATTTTTCAGACAAAACTTTAATTACAAATGACCATCTCCCAAGAGGAATGATTTAAAATTTAAGTGAAATTTTAAAAGCACAGCTGCAAAGAAGATCTCCCAGGCATGCGGCCTTGCCCGTAGTTACTCAGGTAACAAACACTCTTTGTTTTTTTACTAATTGATTTTCAATCAAAGCTGGCTGATCTTTCCAAAACATCACAACCATCGCTATCAAGATATTTAACAGAAGTAGCCACTATGATTGCCAGCCTTTCCGCGCATTATATAAAATTTCCATCTCAGACGGAAGGTCAAAATATCAAGCAGAAATTTCTAGCCTATAGTGGGATGCTGGGTCTGGTTGAATTTCTAGCCGATAGAGGGATGCTGGTGTGAATTTCTAGCCGATAGCGGGATGCTGGGTGTGATTGGTCTGGTTGAATTTCTAGCCGATAGCGGGATGCTGGGTGTCATTGGTCTGGTTGAATTTCTAGCCGATAGCGGGATGCTGGGTGTGATTGGTCTGGTTGAATTTCTAGCCGATAGCGGGATGCTGGGTGTCATTGGTATGGTTGAATTTCTAGCCGATAGCGGGATGCTGGGTGTCATTGGTCTGGTTGAATTTCTAGCCGATAGCGGGATGCTGGGTGTGATTGGTCTGGTTGAATTTCTAGCCGATAGCGGGATGCTGGGTGTGATTGGTCTGGTTGAATTTCTAGCCGATAGCGGGATGCTGGGTGTGATTGGTCTGGTTGAATTTCTAGCCGATAGCGGGATGCTGGGTGTCATTGGTATGGTTGAATTTCTAGCCGATAGCGGGATGCTGGGTGTGATTGGTATGGTTGAATTTCTAGCCGATAGCGGGATGCTGGGTGTGATTGGTATGGTTGAATTTCTAGCCGATAGCGGGATGCTGGGTGTGATTGGTATGGTTGAATTTCTAGCCGATAGCGGGATGCTGGGTGTGATTGGTCTGGTTGAATTTCTAGCCGATAGCGGGATGCTGGGTGTCATTGGTATGGTTGAATTTCTAGCCGATAGCGGGATGCTGGGTGTGATTGGTATGGTTGAATTTCTAGCCGATAGCGGGATGCTGGGTGTGATTGGTATGGTTGAATTTCTAGCCGATAGCGGGATGCTGGGTGTGATTGGTCTGGTTGAATTTCTAGCCGATAGCGGGATGCTGGGTGTCATTGGTATGGTTGAATTTCTAGCCGATAGCGGGATGCTGGGTGTGATTGGTATGGTTGAATTTCTAGCCGATAGCGGGATGCTGGGTGTCATTGGTATGGTTGAATTTCTAGCCGATAGCGGGATGCTGGGTGTGATTGGTCTGGTTGAATTTCTAGCCGATAGCGGGATGCTGGGTGTGATTGGTATGGTTGAATTTCTAGCCGATAGCGGGATGCTGGGTGTGATTGGTCTGGTTGAATTTCTAGCCGATAGCGGGATGCTGGGTGTGATTGGTCTGGTTGAATTTCTAGCCGATAGCGGGATGCTGGGTGTCATTGGTATGGTTGAATTTCTAGCCGATAGCGGGATGCTGGGTGTGATTGGTATGGTTGAATTTCTAGCCGATAGCGGGATGCTGGGTGTGATTGGTATGGTTGAATTTCTAGCCGATAGCGGGATGCTGGGTGTGATTGGTATGGTTGAATTTCTAGCCGATAGCGGGATGCTGGGTGTGATTGGTATGGTTGAATTTCTAGCCGATAGCGGGATGCTGGGTGTGATTGGTATGGTTGAATTTCTAGCCGATAGCGGGATGCTGGGTGTGATTGGTATGGTTGAATTTCTAGCCGATAGCGGGATGCTGGGTGTGATTGGTATGGTTGAATTTCTAGCCGATAGCGGGATGCTGGGTGTGATTGGTATGGTTGAATTTCTAGCCGATAGCGGGATGCTGGGTGTGATTGGTATGGTTGAATTTCTAGCCGATAGCGGGATGCTGGGTGTGATTGGTATGGTTGAATTTCTAGCCGATAGCGGGATGCTGGGTGTGATTGGTATGGTTGAATTTCTAGCCGATAGCGGGATGCTGGGTGTGATTGGTCTGGTTGAATTTCTAGCCGATAGCGGGATGCTGGGTGTGATTGGTATGGTTGAATTTCTAGCCGATAGCGGGATGCTGGGTGTGATTGGTATGGTTGAATTTCTAGCCGATAGCGGGATGCTGGGTGTGATTGGTCTGGTTGAATTTCTAGCCGATAGCGGGATGCTGGGTGTGATTGGTCTGGTTGAATTTCTAGCCGATAGCGGGATGCTGGGTGTGATTGGTCTGGTTGAATTTCTAGCCGATAGCGGGATGCTGGGTGTGATTGGTATGGTTGAATTTCTAGCCGATAGCGGGATGCTGGGTGTGATTGGTATGGTTGAATTTCTAGCCGATAGCGGGATGCTGGGTGTGATTGGTATGGTTGAATTTCTAGCCGATAGCGGGATGCTGGGTGTGATTGGTATGGTTGAATTTCTAGCCGATAGCGGGATGCTGGGTGTGATTGGTATGGTTGAATTTCTAGCCGATAGCGGGATGCTGGGTGTGATTGGTATGGTTGAATTTCTAGCCGATAGCGGGATGCTGGGTGTGATTGGTATGGTTGAATTTCTAGCCGATAGCGGGATGCTGGGTGTGATTGGTATGGTTGAATTTCTAGCCGATAGCGGGATGCTGGGTGTGATTGGTATGGTTGAATTTCTAGCCGATAGCGGGATGCCTGGGTGTGATTGGTATGGTTGAATTTCTAGCCGATAGCGGGATGCTGGGTGTGATTGGTCTGGTTGAATTTCTAGCCGATAGCGGGATGCTGGGTGTCATTGGTATGGTTGAATTTCTAGCCGATAGCGGGATGCTGGGTGTGATTGGTCTGGTTGAATTTCTAGCCGATAGCGGGATGCTGGGTGTGATTGGTCTGGTTGAATTTCTAGCCGATAGCGGGATGCTGGGTGTCATTGGTATGGTTGAATTTCTAGCCGATAGCGGGATGCTGGGTGTGATTGGTATGGTTGAATTTCTAGCCGATAGCGGGATGCTGGGTGTGATTGGTATGGTTGAATTTCTAGCCGATAGCGGGATGCTGGGTGTGATTGGTCTGGTTGAATTTCTAGCCGATAGCGGGATGCTGGGTGTGATTGGTATGGTTGAATTTCTAGCCGATAGCGGGATGCTGGGTGTGATTGGTATGGTTGAATTTCTAGCCGATAGCGGGATGCTGGGTGTGATTGGTATGGTTGAATTTCTAGCCGATAGCGGGATGCTGGGTGTGATTGGTATGGTTGAATTTCTAGCCGATAGCGGGATGCTGGGTGTGATTGGTATGGTTGAATTTCTAGCCGATAGCGGGATGCTGGGTGTGATTGGTATGGTTGAATTTCTAGCCGATAGCGGGATGCTGGGTGTGATTGGTCTGGTTGAATTTCTAGCCGATAGCGGGATGCTGGGTGTGATTGGTATGGTTGAATTTCTAGCCGATAGCGGGATGCTGGGTGTGATTGGTATGGTTGAATTTCTAGCCGATAGCGGGATGCTGGGTGTGATTGGTCTGGTTGAATTTCTAGCCGATAGCGGGATGCTGGGTGTGATTGGTATGGTTGAATTTCTAGCCGATAGCGGGATGCTGGGTGTGATTGGTATGGTTGAATTTCTAGCCGATAGCGGGATGCTGGGTGTGATTGGTATGGTTGAATTTCTAGCCGATAGCGGGATGCTGGGTGTGATTGGTATGGTTGAATTTCTAGCCGATAGCGGGATGCTGGGTGTGATTGGTATGGTTGAATTTCTAGCCGATAGCGGGATGCTGGGTGTGATTGGTCTGGTTGAATTTCTAGCCGATAGCGGGATGCTGGGTGTGATTGGTATGGTTGAATTTCTAGCCGATAGCGGGATGCTGGGTGTGATTGGTATGGTTGAATTTCTAGCCGATAGCGGGATGCTGGGTGTGATTGGTATGGTTGAATTTCTAGCCGATAGCGGGATGCTGGGTGTGATTGGTATGGTTGAATTTCTAGCCGATAGCGGGATGCTGGGTGTGATTGGTCTGGTTGAATTTCTAGCCGATAGCGGGATGCTGGGTGTGATTGGTCTGGTTGAATTTCTAGCCGATAGCGGGATGCTGGGTGTGATTGGTATGGTTGAATTTCTAGCCGATAGCGGGATGCTGGGTGTGATTGGTATGGTTGAATTTCTAGCCGATAGCGGGATGCTGGGTGTGATTGGTCTGGTTGAATTTCTAGCCGATAGCGGGATGCTGGGTGTGATTGGTATGGTTGAATTTCTAGCCGATAGCGGGATGCTGGGTGTGATTGGTATGGTTGAATTTCTAGCCGATAGCGGGATGCTGGGTGTGATTGGTCTGGTTGAATTTCTAGCCGATAGCGGGATGCTGGGTGTGATTGGTCTGGTTGAATTTCTAGCCGATAGCGGGATGCTGGGTGTGATTGGTATGGTTGAATTTCTAGCCGATAGCGGGATGCTGGGTGTGATTGGTCTGGTTGAATTTCTAGCCGATAGCGGGATGCCGGGTGTGATTGGTATGGTTGAATTTCTAGCCGATAGCGGGATGCTGGGTGTGATTGGTCTGGTTGAATTTCTAGCCGATAGCGGGATGCTGGGTGTCATTGGTATGGTTGAATTTCTAGCCGATAGCGGGATGCTGGGTGTGATTGGTCTGGTTGAATTTCTAGCCGATAGCGGGATGCTGGGTGTGATTGGTCTGGTTGAATTTCTAGCCGATAGCGGGATGCTGGGTGTGATTGGTATGGTTGAATTTCTAGCCGATAGCGGGATGCTGGGTGTGATTGGTATGGTTGAATTTCTAGCCGATAGCGGGATGCTGGGTGTCATTGGTATGGTTGAATTTCTAGCCGATAGCGGGATGCTGGGTGTGATTGGTATGGTTGAATTTCTAGCCGATAGCGGGATGCTGGGTGTGATTGGTATGGTTGAATTTCTAGCCGATAGCGGGATGCTGGGTGTGATTGGTATGGTTGAATTTCTAGCCGATAGCGGGATGCTGGGTGTGATTGGTATGGTTGAATTTCTAGCCGATAGCGGGATGCTGGGTGTGATTGGTCTGGTTGAATTTCTAGCCGATAGCGGGATGCTGGGTGTGATTGGTATGGTTGAATTTCTAGCCGATAGCGGGATGCTGGGTGTGATTGGTCTGGTTGAATTTCTAGCCGATAGCGGGATGCTGGGTGTGATTGGTCTGGTTGAATTTCTAGCCGATAGCGGGATGCTGGGTGTGATTGGTATGGTTGAATTTCTAGCCGATAGCGGGATGCTGGGTGTGATTGGTATGGTTGAATTTCTAGCCGATAGCGGGATGCTGGGTGTGATTGGTCTGGTTGAATTTCTAGCCGATAGCGGGATGCTGGGTGTGATTGGTATGGTTGAATTTCTAGCCGATAGCGGGATGCTGGGTGTGATTGGTATGGTTGAATTTCTAGCCGATAGCGGGATGCTGGGTGTGATTGGTATGGTTGAATTTCTAGCCGATAGCGGGATGCTGGGTGTCATTGGTATGGTTGAATTTCTAGCCGATAGCGGGATGCTGGGTGTGATTGGTATGGTTGAATTTCTAGCCGATAGCGGGATGCTGGGTGTGATTGGTATGGTTGAATTTCTAGCCGATAGCGGGATGCTGGGTGTGATTGGTATGGTTGAATTTCTAGCCGATAGCGGGATGCTGGGTGTGATTGGTCTGGTTGAATTTCTAGCCGATAGCGGGATGCTGGGTGTGATTGGTATGGTTGAATTTCTAGCCGATAGCGGGATGCTGGGTGTGATTGGTATGGTTGAATTTCTAGCCGATAGCGGGATGCTGGGTGTGATTGGTCTGGTTGAATTTCTAGCCGATAGCGGGATGCTGGGTGTGATTGGTATGGTTGAATTTCTAGCCGATAGCGGGATGCTGGGTGTGATTGGTATGGTTGAATTTCTAGCCGATAGCGGGATGCTGGGTGTGATTGGTATGGTTGAATTTCTAGCCGATAGCGGGATGCTGGGTGTGATTGGTATGGTTGAATTTCTAGCCGATAGCGGGATGCTGGGTGTGATTGGTATGGTTGAATTTCTAGCCGATAGCGGGATGCTGGGTGTGATTGGTATGGTTGAATTTCTAGCCGATAGCGGGATGCTGGGTGTGATTGGTATGGTTGAATTTCTAGCCGATAGCGGGATGCTGGGTGTCATTGGTATGGTTGAATTTCTAGCCGATAGCGGGATGCTGGGTGTGATTGGTATGGTTGAATTTCTAGCCGATAGCGGGATGCTGGGTGTCATTGGTATGGTTGAATTTCTAGCCGATAGCGGGATGCTGGGTGTGATTGGTATTGGTATGGTTGAATTTCTAGCCGATAGCGGGATGCTGGGTGTGATTGGTATGGTTGAATTTCTAGCCGATAGCGGGATGCTGGGTGTGATTGGTATGGTTGAATTTCTAGCCGATAGCGGGATGCTGGGTGTGATTGGTATGGTTGAATTTCTAGCCGATAGCGGGATGCTGGGTGTGATTGGTATGGTTGAATTTCTAGCCGATAGCGGGATGCTGGGTGTGATTGGTATGGTTGAATTTCTAGCCGATAGCGGGATGCTGGGTGTGATTGGTATGGTTGAATTTCTAGCCGATAGCGGGATGCTGGTTGTAGCCGTAGCGGGATTGATTGGTCTGGTTGAATTTCTAGCCGATAGCGGGATGCTGGGTGTGATTGGTATGGTTGAATTTCTAGCCGATAGCGGGATGCTGGGTGTGATTGGTATGGTTGAATTTCTAGCCGATAGCGGGATGCTGGGTGTAGCGGGATTGGTATGGTTGAATTTCTAGCCGATAGCGGGATGCTGGGTGTGATTGGTATGGTTGAATTTCTAGCCGATAGCGGGATGCTGGGTGTGATTGGTCTGGTTGAATTTCTAGCCGATAGCGGGATGCTGGGTGTGATTGGTATGGTTGAATTTCTAGCCGATAGCGGGATGCTGGGTGTGATTGGTCTGGTTGAATTTCTAGCCGATAGCGGGATGCTGGGTGTGATTGGTCTGGTTGAATTTCTAGCCGATAGCGGGATGCTGGGTGTGATTGGTATGGTTGAATTTCTAGCCGATAGCGGGATGCTGGGTGTGATTGGTATGGTTGAATTTCTAGCCGATAGCGGGATGCTGGGTGTGATTGGTCTGGTTGAATTTCTAGCCGATAGCGGGATGCTGGGTGTCATTGGTATGGTTGAATTTCTAGCCGATAGCGGGATGCTGGGTGTGATTGGTATGGTTGAATTTCTAGCCGATAGCGGGATGCTGGGTGTGATTGGTCTGGTTGAATTTCTAGCCGATAGCGGGATGCTGGGTGTGATTGGTATGGTTGAATTTCTAGCCGATAGCGGGATGCTGGGTGTGATTGGTCTGGTTGAATTTCTAGCCGATAGCGGGATGCTGGGTGTCATTGGTATGGTTGAATTTCTAGCCGATAGCGGGATGCTGGGTGTGATTGGTATGGTTGAATTTCTAGCCGATAGCGGGATGCTGGGTGTCATTGGTATGGTTGAATTTCTAGCCGATAGCGGGATGCTGGGTGTGATTGGTATGGTTGAATTTCTAGCCGATAGCGGGATGCTGGGTGTCATTGGTATGGTTGAATTTCTAGCCGATAGCGGGATGCTGGGTGTGATTGGTATGGTTGAATTTCTAGCCGATAGCGGGATGCTGGGTGTGATTGGTCTGGTTGAATTTCTAGCCGATAGCGGGATGCTGGGTGTGATTGGTCTGGTTGAATTTCTAGCCGATAGCGGGATGCTGGGTGTGATTGGTATGGTTGAATTTCTAGCCGATAGCGGGATGCTGGGTGTGATTGGTATGGTTGAATTTCTAGCCGATAGCGGGATGCCGGGTGTGATTGGTGTGGTTGAATTTCTAGCCGATAGCGGGATGCTGGGTGTGATTGGTTGGTTGAATTTCTAGCCGATAGCGGGATGCTGGGTGTGATTGGTATGGTTGAATTTCTAGCCGATAGCGGGATGCTGGGTGTGATTGGTATGGTTGAATTTCTAGCCGATAGCGGGATGCTGGGTGTGATTGGTATGGTTGAATTTCTAGCCGATAGCGGGATATGGTTGAATTTCTAGCCGATAGCGGGATGCTGGGTGTGATTGGTCTGGTTGAATTTCTAGCCGATAGCGGGATGCTGGGTGTCATTGGTATGGTTGAATTTCTAGCCGATAGCGGGATGCTGGGTGTGATTGGTCTGGTTGAATTTCTAGCCGATAGCGGGATGCTGGGTGTGATTGGTATGGTTGAATTTCTAGCCGATAGCGGGATGCTGGGTGTGATTGGTATGGTTGAATTTCTAGCCGATAGCGGGATGCTGGGTGTGATTGGTATGGTTGAATTTCTAGCCGATAGCGGGATGCTGGGTGTGATTGGTATGGTTGAATTTCTAGCCGATAGCGGGATGCTGGGTGTGATTGGTCTGGTTGAATTTCTAGCCGATAGCGGGATGCTGGGTGTCATTGGTATGGTTGAATTTCTAGCCGATAGCGGGATGCTGGGTGTGATTGGTCTGGTTGAATTTCTAGCCGATAGCGGGATGCTGGGTGTCATTGGTATGGTTGAATTTCTAGCCGATAGCGGGATGCTGGGTGTGATTGGTCTGGTTGAATTTCTAGCCGATAGCGGGATGCTGGGTGTGATTGGTATGGTTGAATTTCTAGCCGATAGCGGGATGCTGGGTGTGATTGGTCTGGTTGAATTTCTAGCCGATAGCGGGATGCTGGGTGTGATTGGTATGGTTGAATTTCTAGCCGATAGCGGGATGCTGGGTGTGATTGGTCTGGTTGAATTTCTAGCCGATAGCGGGATGCTGGGTGTGATTGGTATGGTTGAATTTCTAGCCGATAGCGGGATGCTGGGTGTGATTGGTCTGGTTGAATTTCTAGCCGATAGCGGGATGCTGGGTGTCATTGGTCTGGTTGAATTTCTAGCCGATAGCGGGATGCTGGGTGTGATTGGTCTGGTTGAATTTCTAGCCGATAGCGGGATGCTGGGTGTCATTGGTATGGTTGAATTTCTAGCCGATAGCGGGATGCTGGGTGTGATTGGTATGGTTGAATTTCTAGCCGATAGCGGGATGCTGGGTGTGATTGGTATGGTTGAATTTCTAGCCGATAGCGGGATGCTGGGTGTGATTGGTATGGTTGAATTTCTAGCCGATAGCGGGATGCTGGGTGTGATTGGTCTGGTTGAATTTCTAGCCGATAGCGGGATGCTGGGTGTGATTGGTATGGTTGAATTTCTAGCCGATAGCGGGATGCTGGGTGTGATTGGTATGGTTGAATTTCTAGCCGATAGCGGGATGCTGGGTGTGATTGGTCTGGTTGAATTTCTAGCCGATAGCGGGATGCTGGGTGTCATTGGTATGGTTGAATTTCTAGCCGATAGCGGGATGCTGGGTGTGATTGGTCTGGTTGAATTTCTAGCCGATAGCGGGATGCTGGGTGTGATTGGTCTGGTTGAATTTCTAGCCGATAGCGGGATGCTGGGTGTCATTGGTATGGTTGAATTTCTAGCCGATAGCGGGATGCTGGGTGATTGGCTGGTTGAATTTCTAGCCGATAGCGGGATTGGGTGTGATTGGTATGGTTGAATTTCTCGATAGCGGGATGCCTGGTTGAATAGCCGGGATGCTGGGTGTGATTGGTCTGGTTGAATTTCTAGCCGATAGCGGGATGCTGGGTGTCATTGGTATGGTTGAATTTCTAGCCGATAGCGGGATGCTGGGTGTGATTGGTATGGTTGAATTTCTAGCCGATAGCGGGATGCTGGGTGTGATTGGTCTGGTTGAATTTCTAGCCGATAGCGGGATGCTGGGTGTCATTGGTATGGTTGAATTTCTAGCCGATAGCGGGATGCTGGGTGTGATTGGTATGGTTGAATTTCTAGCCGATAGCGGGATGCTGGGTGTGATTGGTCTGGTTGAATTTCTAGCCGATAGCGGGATGCTGGGTGTGATTGGTATGGTTGAATTTCTAGCCGATAGCGGGATGCTGGGTGTCATTGGTATGGTTGAATTTCTAGCCGATAGCGGGATGCTGGGTGTGATTGGTCTGGTTGAATTTCTAGCCGATAGCGGGATGCTGGGTGTGATTGGTATGGTTGAATTTCTAGCCGATAGCGGGATGCTGGGTGTGATTGGTATGGTTGAATTTCTAGCCGATAGCGGGATGCTGGGTGTGATTGGTATGGTTGAATTTCTAGCCGATAGCGGGATGCTGGGTGTGATTGGTCTGGTTGAATTTCTAGCCGATAGCGGGATGCTGGGTGTGATTGGTATGGTTGAATTTCTAGCCGATAGCGGGATGCTGGGTGTGATTGGTATGGTTGAATTTCTAGCCGATAGCGGGATGCTGGGTGTGATTGGTATGGTTGAATTTCTAGCCGATAGCGGGATGCTGGGTGTGATTGGTATGGTTGAATTTCTAGCCGATAGCGGGATGCTGGGTGTGATTGGTATGGTTGAATTTCTAGCCGATAGCGGGATGCTGGGTGTGATTGGTCTGGTTGAATTTCTAGCCGATAGCGGGATGCTGGGTGTGATTGGTCTGGTTGAATTTCTAGCCGATAGCGGGATGCTGGGTGTGATTGGTCTGGTTGAATTTCTAGCCGATAGCGGGATGCTGGGTGTGATTGGTCTGGTTGAATTTCTAGCCGATAGCGGGATGCTGGGTGTGATTGGTCTGGTTGAATTTCTAGCCGATAGCGGGAGATTGGTATGGTTGAATGCCGATAGCGGGTGGGTGTGATTGGTCTGGTTGAATTTCTAGCCGATAGCGGGATGCTGGGTGTCATTGGTCTGGTTGAATTTCTAGCCGATAGCGGGATGCTGGGTGTGATTGGTATGGTTGAATTTCTAGCCGATAGCGGGATTGGGTGTCATTGGTCTGGTTGAATTTCTAGCCGATAGCGGGATGCTGGGTGTATTGGTATGGTTGAATTTCTAGGATAGCGGGATGCTGGGTGTGATTGGTATGGTTGAATTTCTAGCCGATAGCGGGATGCTGGGTGTCATTGGTCTGGTTGAATTTCTAGCCGATAGCGGGATGCTGGGTGTGATTGGTATGGTTGAATTTCTAGCCGATAGCGGGATGCTGGGTGTGATTGGTCTGGTTGAATTTCTAGCCGATAGCGGGATGCTGGGTGTGATTGGTATGGTTGAATTTCTAGCCGATAGCGGGATGCGGGATGGGTGTGATTGGTCTGGTTGAATTTCTAGCCGATAGCGGGATGCTGGGTGTCATTGGTCTGGTATGGTTGAATTTCTAGCCGATAGCGGGATGCTGGGTGTGATTGGTCTGGTTGAATTTCTAGCCGATAGCGGGATGCTGGGTGTGATTGGTCTGGTTGAATTTCTAGCCGATAGCGGGATGCTGGGTGTGATTGGTCTGGTTGAATTTCTAGCCGATAGCGGGATGCTGGGTGTGATTGGTCTGGTTGAATTTCTAGCCGATAGCGGGATGCTGGGTGTGATTGGTATGGTTGAATTTCTAGCCGATAGCGGGATGCTGGGTGTGATTGGTATGGTTGAATTTCTAGCCGATAGCGGGATGCTGGGTGTGATTGGTCTGGTTGAATTTCTAGCCGATAGCGGGATGCTGGGTGTGATTGGTCTGGTTGAATTTCTAGCCGATAGCGGGATGCTGGGTGTGATTGGTCTGGTTGAATTTCTAGCCGATAGCGGGATGCTGGGTGTCATTGGTATGGTTGAATTTCTAGCCGATAGCGGGATGCTGGGTGTGATTGGTCTGGTTGAATTTCTAGCCGATAGCGGGATGCTGGGTGTGATTGGTATGGTTGAATTTCTAGCCGATAGCGGGATGCTGGGTGTGATTGGTCTGGTTGAATTTCTAGCCGATAGCGGGATGCTGGGTGTGATTGGTATGGTTGAATTTCTAGCCGATAGCGGGATGCTGGGTGTGATTGGTATGGTTGAATTTCTAGCCGATAGCGGGATGCTGGGTGTGATTGGTATGGTTGAATTTCTAGCCGATAGCGGGATGCTGGGTGTGATTGGTATGGTTGAATTTCTAGCCGATAGCGGGATGCTGGGTGTGATTGGTATGGTTGAATTTCTAGCCGATAGCGGGATGCTGGGTGTGATTGGTCTGGTTGAATTTCTAGCCGATAGCGGGATGCTGGGTGTGATTGGTATGGTTGAATTTCTAGCCGATAGCGGGATGCTGGGTGTGATTGGTCTGGTTGAATTTCTAGCCGATAGCGGGATGCTGGGTGTGATTGGTATGGTTGAATTTCTAGCCGATAGCGGGATGCTGGGTGTGATTGGTATGGTTGAATTTCTAGCCGATAGCGGGATGCTGGGTGTGATTGGTATGGTTGAATTTCTAGCCGATAGCGGGATGCTGGGTGTCATTGGTATGGTTGAATTTCTAGCCGATAGCGGGATGCTGGGTGTGATTGGTCTGGTTGAATTTCTAGCCGATAGCGGGATGCTGGGTGTGATTGGTATGGTTGAATTTCTAGCCGATAGCGGGATGCTGGGTGTGATTGGTATGGTTGAATTTCTAGCCGATAGCGGGATGCTGGGTGTGATTGGTCTGGTTGAATTTCTAGCCGATAGCGGGATGCTGGGTGTGATTGGTCTGGTTGAATTTCTAGCCGATAGCGGGATGCTGGGTGTGATTGGTATGGTTGAATTTCTAGCCGATAGCGGGATGCTGGGTGTGATTGGTCTGGTTGAATTTCTAGCCGATAGCGGGATGCTGGGTGTGATTGGTATGGTTGAATTTCTAGCCGATAGCGGGATGCTGGGTGTGATTGGTCTGGTTGAATTTCTAGCCGATAGCGGGATGCTGGGTGCATTGGTATGGTTGAATTTCTAGCCGATAGCGGGATGCTGGGTGTGATGGGTATGGTTGAATTTCTAGCCGATAGCGGGATGCTGGGTGTCATTGGTATGGTTGAATTTCTAGCCGATAGCGGGATGCTGGGTGTGATTGGTATGGTTGAATTTCTAGCCGATAGCGGGATGCTGGGTGTGATTGGTATGGTTGAATTTCTAGCCGATAGCGGGATGCTGGGTGTGATTGGTATGGTTGAATTTCTAGCCGATAGCGGGATGCTGGGTGTGATTGGTATGGTTGAATTTCTAGCCGATAGCGGGATGCTGGGTGTGATTGGTCTGGTTGAATTTCTAGCCGATAGCGGGATGCTGGGTGTGATTGGTCTGGTTGAATTTCTAGCCGATAGCGGGATGCTGGGTGTCATTGGTATGGTTGAATTTCTAGCCGATAGCGGGATGCTGGGTGTGATTGGTCTGGTTGAATTTCTAGCCGATAGCGGGATGCTGGGTGTGATTGGTCTGGTTGAATTTCTAGCCGATAGCGGGATGCTGGGTGTGATTGGTATGGTTGAATTTCTAGCCGATAGCGGGATGCTGGGTGTGATTGGTATGGTTGAATTTCTAGCCGATAGCGGGATGCTGGGTGTGATTGGTATGGTTGAATTTCTAGCCGATAGCGGGATGCTGGGTGTGATTGGTATGGTTGAATTTCTAGCCGATAGCGGGATGCTGGGTGTCATTGGTATGGTTGAATTTCTAGCCGATAGCGGGATGCTGGGTGTGATTGGTATGGTTGAATTTCTAGCCGATAGCGGGATGCTGGGTGTCATTGGTATGGTTGAATTTCTAGCCGATAGCGGGATGCTGGGTGTGATTGGTATGGTTGAATTTCTAGCCGATAGCGGGATGCTGGGTGTGATTGGTCTGGTTGAATTTCTAGCCGATAGCGGGATGCTGGGTGTGATTGGTCTGGTTGAATTTCTAGCCGATAGCGGGATGCTGGGTGTCATTGTGTGAATTTCTAGCCGATAGCGGGATGCTGGGTGTGATTGGTATGGTTGAATTTCTAGCCGATAGCGGGATGCTGGGTGTCATTGGTATGGTTGAATTTCTAGCCGATAGCGGGATGCTGGGTGTGATTGGTCTGGTTGAATTTCTAGCCGATAGCATTGGTATGGTTGAATTTCTAGCCGATAGCGGGATGCTGGGTGTGATTGGTCTGGTTGAATTTCTAGCCGATAGCGGGATGCTGGGTGTGATTGGTCTGGTTGAATTTCTAGCCGATAGCGGGATGCTGGGTGTGATTGGTATGGTTGAATTTCTAGCCGATAGCGGGATGCTGGGTGTGATTGGTCTGGTTGAATTTCTAGCCGATAGCGGGATGCTGGGTGTGATTGGTCTGGTTGAATTTCTAGCCGATAGCGGGATGCTGGGTGTGATTGGTATGGTTGAATTTCTAGCCGATAGCGGGATGCTGGGTGTGATTGGTATGGTTGAATTTCTAGCCGATAGCGGGATGCTGGGTGTGATTGGTCTGGTTGAATTTCTAGCCGATAGCGGGATGCTGGGTGTGATTGGTCTGGTTGAATTTCTAGCCGATAGCGGGATGCTGGGTGTGATTGGTATGGTTGAATTTCTAGCCGATAGCGGGATGCTGGGTGTGATTGGTCTGGTTGAATTTCTAGCCGATAGCGGGATGCTGGGTGTGATTGGTATGGTTGAATTTCTAGCCGATAGCGGGATGCTGGGTGTGATTGGTCTGGTTGAATTTCTAGCCGATAGCGGGATGCTGGGTGTGATTGGTATGGTTGAATTTCTAGCCGATAGCGGGATGCTGGGTGTGATTGGTATGGTTGAATTTCTAGCCGATAGCGGGATGCTGGGTGTGATTGGTATGGTTGAATTTCTAGCCGATAGCGGGATGCTGGGTGTGATTGGTATGGTTGAATTTCTAGCCGATAGCGGGATGCTGGGTGTGATTGGTATGGTTGAATTTCTAGCCGATAGCGGGATGCTGGGTGTGATTGGTATGGTTGAATTTCTAGCCGATAGCGGGATGCTGGGTGTGATTGGTATGGTTGAATTTCTAGCCGATAGCGGGATGCTGGGTGTGATTGGTATGGTTGAATTTCTAGCCGATAGCGGGATGCTGGGTGTGATTGGTATGGTTGAATTTCTAGCCGATAGCGGGATGCTGGGTGTGATTGGTATGGTTGAATTTCTAGCCGATAGCGGGATGCTGGGTGTGATTGGTCTGGTTGAATTTCTAGCCGATAGCGGGATGCTGGGTGTGATTGGTCTGGTTGAATTTCTAGCCGATAGCGGGATGCCGGGTGTGATTGGTCTGGTTGAATTTCTAGCCGATAGCGGGATGCTGGGTGTGATTGGTATGGTTGAATTTCTAGCCGATAGCGGGATGCCGGGTGTGATTGGTATGGTTGAATTTCTAGCCGATAGCGGGATGCCGGGTGTGATTGGTATGGTTGAATTTCTAGCCGATAGCGGGATGCCGGGTGTGATTGGTCTGGTTGAATTTCTAGCCGATAGCGGGATGCCGGGTGTGATTGGTATGGTTGAATTTCTAGCCGATAGCGGGATGCTGGGTGTGATTGGTATGGTTGAATTTCTAGCCGATAGCGGGATGCTGGGTGTCATTGGTATGGTTGAATTTCTAGCCGATAGCGGGATGCCGGGTGTGATTGGTATGGTTGAATTTCTAGCCGATAGCGGGATGCTGGGTGTGATTGGTATGGTTGAATTTCTAGCCGATAGCGGGATGCTGGGTGTCATTGGTATGGTTGAATTTCTAGCCGATAGCGGGATGCTGGGTGTGATTGGTCTGGTTGAATTTCTAGCCGATAGCGGGATGCTGGGTGTGATTGGTCTGGTTGAATTTCTAGCCGATAGCGGGATGCTGGGTGTCATTGGTCTGGTTGAATTTCTAGCCGATAGCGGGATGCTGGGTGTGATTGGTCTGGTTGAATTTCTAGCCGATAGCGGGATGCTGGGTGTCATTGGTATGGTTGAATTTCTAGCCGATAGCGGGATGCTGGGTGTGATTGGTATGGTTGAATTTCTAGCCGATAGCGGGATGCTGGGTGTGATTGGTCTGGTTGAATTTCTAGCCGATAGCGGGATGCTGGGTGTGATTGGTCTGGTTGAATTTCTAGCCGATAGCGGGATGCTGGGTGTGATTGGTCTGGTTGAATTTCTAGCCGATAGCGGGATGCTGGGTGTGATTGGTCTGGTTGAATTTCTAGCCGATAGCGGGATGCTGGGTGTGATTGGTCTGGTTGAATTTCTAGCCGATAGCGGGATGCTGGGTGTGATTGGTCTGGTTGAATTTCTAGCCGATAGCGGGATGCTGGGTGTCATTGGTATGGTTGATGGCTCACTTTTGCCAATCAAAGCGCCACCTGGTGGAGATGAACCAGCCTATGTGTGCCAAACCACTGGGGACAACCTTTTAATTTGCCACTTAGTAGTACTACACATACATGGTAAATATGCCTCCAACTTTAAGTAGTGTAGCCTTATTCAAGGTATACATTATATAAAAGAAACATGATGAATGATTGTTAAACTCTGTACCGGCGTCACGGGAAATAAGTTAGCATTGCCTTTTTGAGCCTTTCTGCGCACGCTCGAATCTTAGAATTTAAAGGCAAGGTTCTGTGGAGATTTATCCAAGATTTTACGGATGCTATTTGTATTTTTTTAAGAAACGAAAACAGGTATTGCCGACCGTATTTTTTTTTTTTTTTTTGTTTAAAAATGTGACTTTTGAAATCATATTTATCGAAGTGTATTGCAGACACTTTTTTTAAACAGAAAAATAATATTTGTCTCATTTATCGAAGTGTAAATGTACGTTATTTATTTACTTATTCATTTTTTTAATACATTTTATTTAAAGTAAAGCGCTCGCTGTGTTTGGATGTGCAGTGTTATTTTTAACAAAATCAATTATTTTGTCAGTATAATTTGTTTATGCAGAGTGAAAATCACTACTTGTCAAATGTTTATTTCCTTTCAAACACTTATTGATACAGAGAATACTTTTTGACGTTTTAATCAAGTCCACGTGCGGGAATATCTAAACCTGTTAATATATACAGAAAACTTATGCGTTTTTAGTGAAAGATGATGTTTTAAGAGATGTTTAGATAGATTTTTTGAGAAACCCACAAAACTATTGGCTTCCTATACATACTTTCATACGATCATACAAAGAAACACACGCAGCCCTCATATATATATGGACATGTATATACACACACCTGTATTATGAATGATACATTCGAGTGCAGTACTTACAGATCGATGCTTGTGATGCCGTCTGGTTTTGTTTTTTGTATATTAAAAATACATTGTTTTAGATTTTTGCCTTTTTTTGGGGTGGGCTTGGGCAGTATACATTATAGATCTTAAAGCTTAATTGTTTCTGATGTGTCGTAACCAATATACAGAATATCGTAGCATCAGAGTATCATTTCGTAATATTTGTACAAAGAAAACCTATAATGTAATTATCCGGCGATTACAAACTTAAAATGACAACTCTGATGATGGTTTAAACTGGGAATGTTAAGTAACAGATATTGTGATATTATTTAAAAAGTGTTATTATAACGATTTAACACAAAAATAAAGCCACGTCTTTGTAGTAGCTAAAAGTTAACCGCTATTATTAAATAAAATACAACATGATACAATAAAAAGTGTTATTAATATTATAACAATGTGTTTTCGATTTTAACCACATATAACGTAGCTTTAATAAAGATCCTGACAACATTTTTAAAAGTAAAACAATTTTCTGAATTAAAGTTTACAGACAGAAAATGGAGACGGCTTAACCTTGCCTTTAAAT
>NW_024475116.1:0-29592 GCF_017654505.1 Polyodon spathula
AACAGGGCAGAAAAAAAAAAAAAAAAAAGAGGGCGCCGGGCAACGAGAAGGAGCAGGGCAGCAGGACCGCGAGGGGCCAAGGGCAGGGGGAGGCCCCAAAGCGAAGCAGCCCGGCAATACACCCACGCGCAAACCACCAGGCAAACGGCAGGGGAAACCACGGGAACGAGTACCACAAGCGAACGAAAAAAAAACAGAGACCAGAAAGTCGTATGGCAGCCAACCGCGGCGGCCGACGCAAAACCCGGGGAGGCCAGCAGAAAGAACTGAAAATACAGGAGCGACAGCGCAGCAAAACCCAAAAACCCCAAACACGCAAACCGAGACCCCCCCCCAGACCAAGTGCAAGAAAAGCCGCAGGACACGCCAACACATAAGGGGGAGGTGTGGGAGCAACAAACTGGGGGGGCAGCAGCGAGCAACCCAAGCTCGCAGAAAGCGATTGGCAAAACGGGGACCGGCGGGGGGTGAAGATCCGGGACCACCGACCCAAACCCCCAGACACCTCGAGGAGCAGGAGAGCCCGGTCGCACTGCGCCCGAAGCCACCAGCCAGCCGCAACCGCGGGCGACAGGGAGGAGTCGCAAGACCCCGCGCACAGTGAGCGACGGAAATGCTCCAGCCTACCGTCTGTGGAAAAGGGGGCGGTAGAGGGATAGAAGCCTGAGAGCGCGGGTGGGCCGCCGGGGGCAAGTCGAAGGAGGGATGGGCGACGCGGTGGTGTTGGGGGGTGTGGTGCGGACATAGGCGGGGTTTGGGGGGGGCGAGCCAAGCAGCGATCCCGCACGACGTCTCAAATCGAGGACGCGGTGCCGCACAGCAACCCGGCGACAAAAACCAACCCTGACGCGATGCAAACAATTTGGAGGTGACAGACCACCGGCGGCGACCGGTCCCAGCGACGCGGCAGACTTGCGTCGCGAGGTGGGGCCAGGAAAACAGGGTTTATTGGAGTTGATACGGAGGAGTCTGGAGTGATTGATGGGACATAAGAACAAAGACAAACCCTAGTCTAGCGGAAACACCGGAACAGAAAGAGCACAGAGGGAGGGGGGGTGTTGGGCCAAACAGTAATTCGCCGTCAGGAGGGGAAGCCTAGTGCGGATAACGAGTGAGGGAGACTCAGGGGTACAGTACACACCAACGTGCGGTGGGGGAACAAGTTGAGCTAGCGAACCCCAGAAAGCGGGACGGGCACGAACACGGAGCACAACAAAGAGGGGGAAAAACCGGGAACCCGCGGCCAACAGGAGGGTGAGGGCTAAGGCGACGCGAGGTAAGGTATAAGATAAGAGAGAAGAAGATAAGGAAGTAGAAGAGGGAGTGGCAAGCAAGCCAAGACGAGGGGACGGCAGGCCATCCGCGGGCCCAGGGGGGGATGAAGGGGTACAGAACCACACGGTAACACCAAGGGCGGTCTGCCATCCGAGCTGAGGAGGCCACGTGAAGTAACGTGGTTGGGAGCAGCGACGCAGGAAAAACCCCAAAGGGGGGCACAAACGCCGGCTAGTAGCTGGGTACAGGGGGCATGGCCCTCAAGAAACCGCGCCGACCTAGCGAGCCTACCCCGTTTGAAACAAGACACGGGACATGAAACCAGGGCAGTCTGTCACACCGAGCAAAGAACCGGCTCGGTACAATAGAGATCAGGCAACAATATAAACGGTAACGGGAGAGGGGATTGACAACGCAAAAAAAAAACAATCGATGGATACACGCAAGATAGAGAGCGGGACAAAAAAGGAATAGAGACCCGGTCTCGAGATTCGTAGGAAGGGCAGCCGACGGGCAGATGACGGTCGACGGAAGTGGTGCAGCCGGAGGAACACCCGAATCTGGGCAACTGGAACGAAGGCCAGCATTGCTGGAACCCACAGCCCCGACACACTAAGCACCAACACACGAGGAAAAGAAATGGAAAGCGGACAAAGCACGATGACGCCCCAAGCCGAACAAGGAGGTGACAAAAAACAGCAAAGTCGAAGTAAGAGGCGAAGCATGAGCACCAGGAAAAGAGGGGCAATGACCAAGCCCCGTCCCGTCCACGACCCCACCCCCGGCCCGCAGGGGAGTGGTGTCAGGGGGTCAAGCCAGTACCCCAGGACACGAGAGTGGGACCGGCGCAGGCAGCCACCGGAGGGTGGGGGAAGAGGTGATTGAACAGGGGCGGCCAGGAGGAAAGTATGCGCCCAGGGATGGACACGATAGAACAGCTCGGAAGCGGGGGACCCGGCAAGCCCCCGGACAGCGACGGCACCCGGTGGGCAACAGCGTTGCGGAGGTGGTGAAAAACGCCTGCAACCCCCGCGAACCACGGCCGAGAGGCGCAGAATGATCAATACCAAGAAACCCGCACACGGTGGGAACCGGACGAGGTGCGGCACCACGCGGCAGACAACACAACCGAGAATGAAATCGGCCGATCCGCCGGGAGGCAGCTCGCACGATGTAGGTATGAGTTTATAGGATAGGAGAGAGAGGAGGAGGGGGGCCACGAAAAAGCCGCCACCGGCGCGGCCCCCCCAGGGGAAACACATGAGGGCGGGTACAGGGGGGTTAGGCCCAGAAACAACGCGCCCAGCTACTTGCGACGCGGTGTACAAAAACACAAATTGGTGGAGAATAACGGGACCAACGACGAGGTATCAGCCTAAACTCGGACCGGCGAAAAGGGTGGAGGCCAACGCCTACATGAACAATATGTGGTTGAAAAACACAGAACTGAAACAATGCTGAAGACGCGGAAACGGGGCTTCGACAGAGACGAGGCGGTGTGTAAGGATGGATGTGCCTCATAAGTGAGAAAGAAGAACGCAAACGAAAAAAAGAATAGCGAAATAACACTTTCTTACCGCGCCCACAGAAGCCGCGGAAATGATAAGGGGCAGGCAACACCGAGCTGGACTTCCACAGCCCCAAAACGCTCGCAGGGTCGCAACGCGGGGGCCGGCGGCGGAGGCGGCAGCATCGGCCGCGAGATTGCACAGAAGACTGAGGAAGCACGCCAGGGCCGCCCACCCCACCCGGGCCAAAACACCATCACAGGAACAAGCGCGGCCAAAGACCCCCATGTCGAGGCCACGCCGCCACCAAGATCCACGGGGGCAATCCGGGTGAAGCCTTTGCAAGAGTAAGATGGAGAGTGCGCTCCTAACGACCAGCGCGACGGGTGGACAAAAGCACGCACGGCGCAACGAGAAGCACGGGCCGCCGGCGATGAGCGCCGCCGCGAGGACACACCAAGGACTCTAGGATCCCGGGACCGGCAAGGGGGGGGGGGCAAAGGTCCCGACCTTAAACAAACAGCAAGGCACCGGGGGTTGGCAAGCGCCTTTCCGCAGAGCTGCCGGGCCGGAGCCGACCCGGACAAAACCTCGCGTCGGGATCCCAGAAAGGATCCGGTCCCTGGCCTTGCGCAATTTGGCTCAGCACCCCACCGCGGGCCCCCCCATGGCGAGCCGAGCGGCAGGCCGAGCGCCGGGTGGGGATGTGTCCCGGGGTTGGCGGGCGGCAGGGCCGAGCAAGCCCGAGGCCACCGCGCAGGGGACGGGGTGGCCACCGCCCCACCTCGCGAGCGGGAAGCGAGAGCTGGGGGCCGCCAGATCCCGCACAAGACCGAGCGAGGGACCTGACTACGACAAGGGTCGAAACGGGTGGGTTGTGAGTTGAGGCAATCCCGGCATGATACCGAAGGAGCCAAGTCCCGGGGAAAAAAGGAAGCTGGGGGCAAAGGCCGGCAATCGAGCCTCAGCCAAGGCAAGGGGGAGGTGCAGACGCAACGGCAACGTTAGAGGGGGGGCAAAATACAATACCTGGGCTAAATAAGAGGTTGGCACAACACAATGCACACAGCTACAGTACAGCAAAATGCAGGCCGGTGCGAAGAACCGTGGCAAAAAAGGATACATAGTCTAGAGTGTCCGGTGGATCCGATACGACGACAGGGCAGGAACGACGGAGACAGAAATTCCCAAAAACGAGTGGCCCGGTAAAAAGCGACCGGGCCCATGCATGCGCGTGGTAAGAACACACAGGGAGACAGAACAGGCAAGCGGCGTACAGAAAACGCCCCCAGGGGAAGACGGGGCTCGGCCAGAGGGGGGGGACTGAAACACCGTGCGAGCTGGCCTGGGTAAGCGGGGGCAAGCAACACAGGAAGGAACTTACGCCGCGGCAAAAGAAGTGGCCAAAAAAAAGTGAGAATCCGAGGGGGCTCGTCGCAGACAGGAGGTGCTCGGCGGAGCGGACAAACCAAAGACCCTAGGGATGGGAACCGAGAGATGGAAACGAGCCCGGGGCACAGAAGGGGGAGCAGGCGCCGGGGGCCCCACTGAAGCAACAAGCGCGACAAAGACCCGGTCTCCGGTTCTCGGGGGGGTGCGTGGCGGAGACACACACATACACACGACACACACACACCCACAGAGACCCACACACACACACACACACAACGCGAGGCAACAGGGCCCCCGCGGGAAGGCGGAGGGCATGTCGGACTCGGGCACGGGCTGGATCAGACACGGGCGGGCCGCTTCGGAGAGAGCGGGGGGGCGCAAAGGGCGGCAGGCTGACGCGGAAGGGCGGCGCGGGCCACGGGGAAAAACGGGGGGGGGAGAACACCGCGGGTTGAAACCAGAGGGGGGGGGGGGGGGGGGGGGGGGGTTTGTGCAACCAGATGGTGGAAGAGAATGAGAAGGGGAGGCGGGGAAGTTGGGGGAGGCACGGACCGGGGGCGCGGGTAACCCCAACCCCGGGACAAGCGGCAGGAGGCCGAGAGTCCACACGAGAACCGCACACCGGGGGCACAACAAAACAGACCGGAAACAAGACCGAGTCTGTGGGAGCAAGTAACCGGGCGGTGGCAAACTGTTGGGGGTTGGGGTGAGCAGGAGGCAGATTGCGAGAGGGAACAGATAGGGGGCATCCACACAGCCAGGAGGGATGGGGTAAGTTTAGGTTTGGGGGAAGAACAGAGAATGGGGTGCTGTCTAGACAAGACACGCCACAAGAAAATGAAGAGATAATAAGAAGCGTATAAGAGATACATATAAGAGAGAAATAGAATCTAGAGGAGAGAATAGAGGAAGGAGGGGGGTCATAGGGAAAAATAGCGAAAGACCGGGACGGCGGTGAGGAGTTAACGGCGGCCCGCCTCTGGAAGGGAAGGACAGGGCGGTGCGGGGAAGGGAAACAGTGGCACAAAGTTTAGGGGGCGGGCGACGGATAAAACGAATAAAGGTGATATCACAGGTCTGTGGTGCAAAGCGAGCAACTAGAAATGCAGGGGGAGCGGTACGAAAACCGGGGACCCGAACGAGCCCCACGGGAAACGGGAACAGCGGCACCCAGACACGAGCGCGGACCACGCCGCCGGGGGAATCAACGCCGCCATGGCAAAAGGGTCAGGCGGAGCGGGTGGAAGGGGCCCCGATATGACATCCGGCCCCCGAATGATGAGGGGGGGAAAGAAAAAGACCACGCCCATGTAACAGGACAGGAGGAAGAAAAGGCCAGGGTCCCCTGCAACCGAATCGGCACGGGGTATAAGCAGACCTGCTGAGAACAAGAACACAAAGACAGGACAACGGGTATGGGAGGCCGTCACAAGATAACCCATCAGCGCTTGGCACTCAGCAATCACTATATGCACGTGTAAGTGGCCACGGAACAAAAATAGAAAACAATAATAATAATAAGACAAGAAGGAAGAATGCAGGGATGAGGATGAGGAGGAGGCGGGGTGGGGGGGTGGGGGGGGTGTGGGGGTGACCAGCGACAGGGGCAAAAGGCAAGGTGAGAGTCAAGAGCCGATGACAGTGGCCCGCGCATGCGCGGGGTGCTTGCAGCCGAAGCAAATCAGGAAAGGCCGGTGGAGATGGGGGGGGAAGGGAGCAGGGGCGGAGGGGTAAGTGGGACGGACAGGATCTCGACGGGGGGACCGAGGGCGACCAAAAAAAAAAGAAAGCGAGAACAGTGGCGAGTGTAGAGGCAAAGCAGCGCAGCGCCACACCGATCAAACAGAAAGGAGCGCGAACCCCCCTAGGAGCAAACCCCCACTGCAGAAAGCAACGGCAAAGGGGACAAACAGCAAGCACGTCCCACAGCCGACAGGAAAGAATACGTAACTACCTCAAAGGGAAGGAGACAGCCGGTCCAGAATAAGCACCAGGAACAGGCTGTATATCAAAAACGACCAGGGGTAAATAACAGGCCTCCGGCACTAGCTGGGCGACCGAAGACACGGAAGCAAGACAAGCGGAAGAACGGCGAAATGCGTTGGTCCGCCGGAGTTTACACAGTGGGAAGTTCCGGAAAGAAAGCGAAGGCCGGCGGTGGAGGTCCAGCGGGCTAGCTGTGAGACGTGGAGCACAGGCGCCCGAAGATCGCAGGTCACGGGGGCGGGTCGAGAGCATCGGTACTATGGAAGGGGGGCAGACAGGGACACGGTTTTTCCAAAACAGGGCGCCATGGAACGCGACACGGAACCCAGGCAAAGAACAACTGGGATTGGCAAAGCGCACGGGGTCAGAAGGGCGATAAAGTACGTGCCGACACCTCACAACGGACTGACCAGACAGCAGGGAAGGCAACAGGAAGACAGAAGACACGGCCCCGTTTGGCAGAACAACCCGAAAGAAGACCGGCGGCAGGAGACGCGGGAGTGGAGAGAGGGGCGACAAGAGAAGGAGACGGGTAGAACGCGTAGAAGAAAGAGGCAGAGGATCAACAACAGCAGGACTATCCATGGACACAGTTCGAGAACCGCCAGGCTCCAGCCAAAATAGAAAGCGAAACGCAGCGGACCATGGCCTAACGGCTGACCGCGTGCGGGGCGCGGTGAGGAAAGAGAGGACGGCCGGGAGGCAAAGGGAGGAGCGGGGGCTATTTGCGTCAGGTGTATCTAAGCGGCACGGGAACACGCGGAAACGCAAAGGGGCAAGTGAAAAGGCGAGAGAAACCATAGGAAAAGGTAACAAATGGAGGGGGAGAGGAACAGGGGGGGGCCGAAAGGGGGTTAGGCAAAGGTAGAGTTGACAGACCGGTCGAGGCATCCGGCGGCCCTAGGCTTGGCCACGCTTTCACTGCTGCATAGGACACGGGCGGAGGCGGGGAAGCTGGGAGAGGAACGGCGGCCTGTTTATGTAGGAATGGTGGAGAATTTAAAAACACCAGACACGGGAACCCCCGGCGCGAGGAGTCCGCTGCACTCCCCACCCAGATAACCAGGTGCCCTGTAGGGAAGGGGAGGGCCACACGAACCAAGATGAAGTGCCGCCACATTCCTGGATGGCTGGACCCAAGGCGGAAGGGTACCGATGCTTTTACCAGGCACTTGGATACGCCCAGTAGCCGTTCGCTCTGCACCAGGAAAGCGGAGCCAGAAGGAAGAAGAAAGGCGGGGGGTTGAAGGGGTAATACAAAACCGGGAAAAAAAAAGTTAAACAAAAGGAGGCGAGATCAACGGTAAAAAAAAAAAAAGCAAGGCAGCTCAAGTGGGGGAACACAAGGAGGTGCAGGAGAAAGGGCCAGCAGACGGTGACCGCCACCGGGCCAGCCAACGTTGGGACTGCGGAGGGTATTGTACGCTACATATGACGCGGAGCGGGTGATCACACATGACACACCGCGCAGGACTGCCAAGGGCACCACAAGGGGCTGAAAAAAAATGCAGAGAACTGGAAGGGGAAGGACCCGCAAAGAGGTAAGCCAGACCGACACACGGAAAAGAATCACGGGAGGTACAACCGGCGAAGTGGGGTGGGAACGGTACCTCGCAATTGACGGGACAGGCACACACAAGGGCCATGGCTGGTATCACGTCCCGTGAGCAAGAGGGACACAAGACCCGATAACGGAGACCGGCGCCAACCGACCACGGGGGGGTGGGGGCCCCAAAGCACCGGGTTGAAGTGGGGTTTGGATTAGCAGTGCAAGAGGAGGAAAAGCACAGAGACGGCAAGTAGCGAAAGAAAAGGTGAAGTAAGTGCAGTGACCAATACGTAGAAAGACTAAATGTAGAGTCGTTGGCAATAAATGGTAATGGAAGAGGGAAAAAGAAAAGAAGAGAAGGGGTCTAGGCCAAACGCACACGAGCAGGGCTTTGTCCAGGGGACGATAAGCCAGGCGACGAGTACTGGACGGGAAGAAACCGAGAAAGAATAGCACGTTTGGGAGAACGGGGGAGGAGAGACGAGACAGAAATAAAGAAAAAAGAGAGAAAAAAAATGAGATGGAGGGGGGTAGCGCACGAAGAGAAAAGGAAAAAAAAGTAGAACGCGCGGAAGGGGGTAGAAAGCTGTGACGAATAGCACAGGAAGAAAGGGGACGTGCTCTAGTGGTCCACGAGCGGAGTGTAATGCCGGCTACAAGAACAACAGATTTGCGAAAAACTCGGTGGGCGGACATGATGATTTAGAAAAGTGCTAAAGAGACGGGAGTGGTGGCAGAAACAGAAGAAGGGCCACCAGCAGCCCAAGCCCATAATACAGGACTAACAGAACCACAGGGAAAATAAGTGACATCTCTTCAGCCGAAAGACAGAGGGTAGCTGAGTTGGAAGGCGTGAATAGGTAAAATAGAATCCGATAATTACGCCATAAACACACTATGCAGTATAACAGCGACAGCAAACCACATAAAGAGGACGAGTAGAAAGGTGCCTTGTAATACGAACAGAAAAAGGAAGAGAGGCCGATGGTTGTACACAACAGAGGTTTGAAAGGGCCTAAGAAATACGCCACAGTGACTGAGGATCTAAAACACGATGAGATACAAAAAGAAGAACGCAACAGGCTAAACGGGGAAATAGAAACCGCCCCCCCAACCCCCAGAAAAAGGGCGAATAAGGCAAGTCCGGATCAGATAAGGGCTTCTGCTGAAATCTGGAGATGACCCATTGGAAAGAACAAAAGCGCGATGAAGACAACCCAGGGGAAACCGAGAGACCAGATACTAGAGGGTGATAGAGGTATGTAGGGAGGGGGGCAGTGGAATGTAAGAGGGTGGGGGGATATAAAGAAATGTATAAGACAAACAACAGGGGAAAAGGACAGCGTCGGGTAGCCCGTAGGATATCCACCGGAGCTCTGCCCAGCAGAAGATTAACCGGGGAGCAAGAATCACGGCGAAAGAGAAAAAAAATACCCGTTTGAGGGTGAAAGCTACACGAAATCCGGATTGAGGCGGGCAAGACGCGAAGCAAGCACAGGGCTCAGTAGCGACGCCCCATGTTGCGCCGTGGATTTGATGTATACACAAATTAGCAGATTGCCGGCCATTTACGGGTTTCTTGAGGCGGAGAAGGAGATTGGAACGAGTGACCCGGCGCGGGACGCGGCCCGGCTGCGCGGCTGCAAGAAGCCATGATCCAGCTGGCAGGAGAGGGCGTCGCCAGGGGGACGGGGGCCAGACTGCCCCGAGAAGCCGGCAAGAAGTCGAATGTTTATACTGGCTTGGGGTGTGACTCCCGGTTCAAAGGGGAACAAATCAGTTAAATTACTTTAGCTGAAAGAGGTTGCCGACAGGAGTGCGAGGAATGATTCCCTGCGTCAACCTGTGGATTAGTACCCCCCGTCAGGACCGCATGCAGAGCTGGTTGGACATGTTTGGTCTCCGATATCCCCCATGTTGCACCAAGCTCCATTGCAGGAACATTTGCCTGTGTAAAAATTAATCTCCCATGCGAAGTCCCCCCCCACCGTCTTGGTAGAAAATTAAGAATATTGGGGGCTGTCGCAACTTCCAGTTCAACCAGCACTTTTGACAGGGGTGGGGGAAGACAGGGGGTTATCTATGCAAGAAGCGCTCACAAGACATTAGAAATATATTTGCAGCAGATATTTTTCAGCTGTTGCTCAAACCCTTCTCCTTGCGTGCAGCTTTGGTTGTCCATTAACTCTACACTGCAGCTACAGGTTCTGGTTCGTGTACTTGGCTTGGTGCCCCCGTCGCATCTCTGTTGTACGGCCTAAGAGGTGCCTGGAGGTCTTACTATCTGTAGCTAGAGAGAGCCCTCAATTACAGCAATTGAAGGGGAATTCTTGGGCAGAGAGAAGGCACACACAGACGCCCAGGCTGGAACATGTGGAGGCAGACATGTTGCACGGTCTGCCCTCCGCATCCCGGACGTCACATTTCTTGTCTGACATTCAATAAACCATGCTTTCCAAAACGGTACCCCTTATCAGTGAGTGCCCACAGAAGCTCTAACAAAGTTCTGAACAAGCATACTTTGAGGAACCGTATGTTTTAGCACAAAACATTTTGATGATAACGGTTCAGGCTGAAAGGTCTGGGTTCAGGTAAAAAAAATTGTTTCAATGGCACAGCTATTCAAATCTGGCAGGAGACATCAGTCAAAGTGCAAATGAGACTGCAGCAGTTCCAAATTGTAATAACGCTCTTCATTAATATACTATATTAATATCTATATATATATATATAATATATAGATATCTATCATATATCGTGGCTCAAGTCAAAAGCCAAATCACAGCTTTTATAATGCACTTGATGTAGATTCCAAGTTAGGGAGTGCATATTCTCAAAGTTATGAACAGTAATACTCTTAGAAGTCTACAACTGGAGCCAAGGTTCGTAGCTAAGTGAACGTTTTTTCCTATTAAAAAAAAAAAAAAAACAACCAAACAAACAAAAAACTATTAGACACAGTGTTACATTTGAATAACTGGCTAATTATTATGGTTCCTGCAATGGTTCATATCTAGCCCATAATCTAAAGTGCTACAGAATGATTTTATTTTACCCCAGGGAGACTACAGAACAGTTCTATGTGACTAGAGCTTTCCTCCACTGAAGTAATGAAGAAGGGGATACCATCTTACACACTCAATTTACATAACAGAGTTATCTTGCTATTGACACGCAAGATATAATATATAAACATGTGCCTCTATATATCTTATGATTGAATGTTTAAAGCTATGTAAAACCTTACATACAACATCAAATGTAATATATAATTGAAACAAATGGGTTTTAAATGTCTCAATTATTGAGCATTATAAATTACTTAAAATCAAGCAAATGTGACCCCCTGGATTTGCCATTTAAAGGTTGGCTGCACTACACAATCCTGTCTGACTGACTAAAAATATTTATAGTACATCTCATCATAGGAAACATTCCAAAAAAACAAACCAGTTAAATCCTTAATTAGAAGCAATTTAATGAATTCTCTGCTGTTGGAGACTTGTATTCCAGGGAGAGTCTGCTCAAGGCAACACTGGGTCATGCTGTCTTTGTATCACCGTGTATAATCAATGCCCCAGAGCCAACATGTCAAAAGACTCCATAATTGCATTCCTCCTATCTCTGTCATTATCATCCAATAACCAGTGTGCATCTGTGAAGCAACGCGTCACACCATTTCACCCCCGCCTAATAATTATTACCTTACTCAACATCCAGATTATTTTTACTGGCAGGCACAGGAACATCTTTCATACAGCAAGGTTTCTGTAAAAATCACAGACGGGTCATCTAGATGAAATGCCGTAAATGAAATAAATGAATTTGTGACACATCAAGGAGTCTTGCATTAGACTTGGACCAGGAACCCAGGAGGGTCTGTCTTCACATGTCATTTTGTAAATTACTATGATGTCTTGTCTGTTCGTGTCCCTCTTTCTGGATTGCGTATCTCTCAAATGAAACCTGCCTGATTTCATTGGGAGAGGGGAACTAAACACTAATTCTAGGGACCACAGTGGTGTAATTCCTGGTGCTGGTGCAAGAAAAGCTATGAACGCAACAGAAACAACTCCAGCCACTCATTAAATAATGTTTGGTTTTTTTTTGTTTGGTTTTTTTCAATTTAGTAACTTCTTTAGGTGCGATTAGATTTGTAAAAAAAAAAGAAAAAAAACCTGTTATTGTTTTGGAGTAAATAGCTTGGAGAATCTAGCCCTACAATTTAACTACAATCTAAGGTGGTTAAAGCTAGAAGCAATATCCTATTACCCATTTATCAACTACAAGAGTTTCAACTGCCTTTCTATTGAGAACTGTCTCTTCTTGCGTACTTCTCATCATTTCTGTAGCACTGTAAAAGGGCCATTAAAAAACCACCTAATGAATCCCATTTGAATGCACACTCGTCCTTTGATGCACAGTACGTCAGGGTTTTTTTTATATATATATATAAACAAGGATGCGACCATCATAGGAACCACCAAAGGGATCCCAGCTACAGGAGGTCCTACCCAACATGAAGAATAATATTTTCCCTCTTTTATCAGCGTTTGTTCAGTGGGTTATGGAGACAGTCTGTCTTTGAGATCAAGATAACAAACCCAAAGTTATAATTTCACTCTAATAGAGTTCCTGCCAGTTTGATTGAAACGTGTATACAAATGCATTCTTTATTACCCCTGTGTGATACAGATCTCTTGACAAAGTCTAATGGGCACGGCAGAGAACTCCCCCTCATTGAGTTCAGCCAGTCGGGGCTTATTGTTTCCTTGTTATGTGACTCAACAGATTCATATACATACTTCAGTACTTCAACAACGCGTCAATAATTTATTACAGAATAAGCAACCACCATGCTTCAAGAAGTACACTACTAGCTGAGGTCTTTTTTTCTCTAATATAGTTCAATATCCGCACATGTTACTGTGCTTATAAAATGGCACCCCTATTCTACCCTGCTTCTGCCAAAGTAAACCAGTTGCTTCCAAAAACAGCACTTTTTGCCGTGACCTTTGAACTCCGCCTGGGCTACAGTAATAGTATGAAGAACATGGGGTCACCACATCATATGATTTATTTGGAAGCAGGAGGTAGTCAAAAGGAGTTGGCAGCTAGGACTCTACAGGTTCAAATAAGCCGCCTGGATTCTGATACAGAGAATGAAGACTATAGTGCATGCTCTTTAATGATTAGTTCGAACAGGCTCTGCTTGCACCCAGGTACAAGGGAAGCAGCTAGTTCAGATCTCCAGTAGCCAACACTGCTCCCATCTGTTGTTTTAAAGAGTGTAGTCCATATGCTTTGCATGCTCCATGGCATTAATTATGTGATTCATCTCCACAACAACCCAGGCATCATTTAATATTGGTCATGGATATGCTCTGACTAACCAGCGTCAACCAGCTCTTGAGACCTAGTGCCATTTAAAATCTAATTTACTCAAAGAAACGCTGAAATGTAGTCCTTTCACGATACTAATTAATGCATATCTGGTAGGCTCCTGTCAACATATTTATCCCTTAATGCTAAACAGATCACAAAACCAGATTGCAGCATTACTGTACATAGAAATACCGGGGTGTGCCAGATCTTGGGCCCCATTCACAAGTACTGATTTAAGGACTATTTCTTGAATAGTATTTATTATCATCTCTTAGATTAAAACAGTGCTTTGAAAAATTTAAATAAACTGATAAACAGTCTCTCATACATTTGAAAAAGTTCACGATCTGTACAAACTTCATTTAATTAATTTAGTCAAAAACAGTCCTTTAAACAGTCCTTAAAGTTTGGGGAGCAGGGAGACATCATTCATGGAATGTGGTTCAGCCAATCGGAGTGCAGTTGAGTACACAGTTCTAAATCCCTTGACAATGCCTGAAAGAAAAGAATATATTGCAGGTGTCACAGTCAATGGCTCAGGTCTATGATTCACACTCGGCTCCATACCCCCGCGCCCCACGCCCGGACCACCCCCCAACCCATCGGTCTCGCCGGCCACGCCGACTGCCTCGGCCACACGCGGCCACGCGCTCGCAGCCTCTGAGTCTTCGTCTCCGCTCTACGCTCGCGGCCCGGCGTCGGGACCCGGCGGCGGGCGCGGGCGCACCGGGCCGGAAAAAAAAAAAAAATTTTTTTTCCCAAGTAATCTTTTATTGTCGGTCACAATTGTGCCGGTATGAACAAACAGTGTCAGTACCATGCACAGTGCAAACAAACATAAATATTAATATTTTCAAATTAACATTATGGAAAACATTACAACATGTTAGCATTGAGTCAATCAGGAAAATGCATAAAACAAAACTTTTAAAAGTATTTTATTATCAAAATTATGACCTCTCACATATACATTCTTCATGTCCGTGCACCAGGATTTTTGTTCTCGGTTTTTAACAAAAGCAACTACTTAATTTTGAGGCTTAATGACAAACTTTAGGTTCCAGTTTAACATATGACTTCAACAAAACATTGTCAACATTTACAGTTACTATTGACATGAAACTGTAAAAAGAAAGTTTACAATGACATGTCAAGATGACAGGTCACTTTCTGTTCCAACATAATTCCCTTGAAGTTTGCATTCAAATTTTTTACTGCACATGAAACTTTTTGAAGCACTCAATGTGCAGTGACATTTTACACTTCTCAAAATAGTAGGTTGTACAACAGTCACATAAGCGGCATCTCAGGAATCGATTGCCTAAGTTGATTGGGCAGTGAGAGGTGTTGTCGAACCTTGCGGACTCAACTACTGCTGCAGTTAGTGATGATCTTCTTCCATGTCCTCTTGGTTTCGTCCCGAAACGAAGTAGCAAACTCTGTGCACAGGTCGTTGGAAGCAAAGGTCACAGTCACCACCTACGATGTCCCTGTAGAACAGCCAGCTGTTCACTAGAGCACTACTGATAGATGAGGCATAGATGGGCCACCACCTTTTTTGATCTAATGGTGAGTCTGTAAACGGAGACCTAGGGGATCTACACCTCCCATATGTTGGTTATAGGAGTAGATGCATCTTGGTTGTGGGATCTTGTCATGAGCATGTTTTTCCTTATTCCAACGTTTGACAGTTACTTCAGAATATCTGTCTTCTACATTTGTTGCCACTGTGACAACACTGTCGTCTTTCCACCTGACAAGCAGTTTCTCTCCTTCAGTCAAAACTTCTGAAGATCCTCTGGGTGTCTTTTCAAATTCCTTCAAAGGTCTGAAAGGGACGTCAAACAAATAATTTGTTCTTACTGTCCCAGAGCTTCCATATCCACGTCTATCATCTCTTCAAGAAGTGTAAAGGATGTGAAGAGGTCATGTGTGAATTTGCATCCTTGAGGTACCTCAGCTTGTTCAGCAACTGTTATAGCCCAGTATCTCCCATAGTGCAGCGGAGACAGCGAAATGTTACAGGGAAATTCCCAAATTCAACCATTAAATAAACATACAGTATGTATTAAAACCATTGTGAGGAAGGATATAACAAAAGAGATTTATTGCTGCATTGAGCCTCGTTCTTACAGCAATACACAGAGGGGGGGGGGGAAATTTTGCCATTTAAGGGAAGGAGGAGCCAGCCCACTGAGTGAAACACCAGTCTACAGGAGGATAATCTGAAAGGCAGCAGCTGCGTGAGTACTGTGTTTCTTTTCTGGGAATTGTTATTTATAAATTATTATTATTTATTAAATAATAGTTAAATAGACAGGGTGTTTACCACGTTTCATATTAGGCTTCAGAGGGATAAGCTGAAGGGGTACTTTCCAGCCACACAGCACTCCAGCCACGATCCAGGCCTGCAACAGTAACGTTATCCTTCTTTTTCTACCAGTGCACTCTGAGGGCCTCTTTTGTTTTAAAATCCCAGGTTTAAATGGCAATGCAGGTAATAGGATCCAGCTAAGAATGTACATACATTTTATGTTATTATAGAGGCAAAATAAATTTCCTTTATTGTCACACAGTAGTTATCTATCAAGCATGTTATTTTTACAAATAGTTAAAGGCATTGATCTGTTGACATTTAAATTACATTGAAAAGGGAAACATTTACATGTGTTGAGTAAACAAAGCCATGGGAAAATATTATTATATTAATATACACTGAGTATACAAAACAAGAGGGGAAGACCCTCAATGATATCAACAAGCTATGTACCCCCGAAGGTTCTTCCCTGTCAAGTGCAGTTGCAATTATCTGAAATATGGGTGGGGAGCTAGAGAATGAAGATATTTTCCGGCACTATTCCTACCCAGCCCCAGGATAGGAATTGTTCGATCACTGGATCGACCAGGCCAAGCAAATGGTTCATCAGTGAGATTGCTCCACCCAGGAGAAGCGCACGTGACTAGGAGAGAGCTCGAAGGGCCCAGCATTGGATGTAATACAGGTTGTGTTAGAAAATCCAGTGGCCACACCCAAAGATTATTTGAAGTCATTAGAGGACACTTTGAGAGTGGTGAGATTATGTATTTCCATTTCCACTCCACTCCACCCGGTAACTACCTGTACCAACAGACTGGAAAATTGCAAACGTAATACCGATCCACAAAAAAAGAAACAAAAAAACTGAACCAGGTAACCACAGACCAATAAGCCTGACTTCTTCTATTATATGTAAACTTATGGAAACTATAATAAGATCCAAAATGGAAAATTACCTATATGGTAACCGTATCCTGGGAGACAGTCAACATGGTTTTAGGAAAGGGAAGATCATGTCTAACTAACTTGCTTGATTTTTTTGAGGATGCAACATCGACAATGGATAATTGCAAAGCATATTACATGTTTTATTTAGATTTCCAGAAAGCTTTTGACAAAGTCCCGCACAAAAGATTAATTCTCAAAATAAACGCAGTAGGGATTCAAGGAAACACAAATACATGGATTAGGGAGTGGTTAACATGTAGAAAACAGAAATTACTGATTAGAGGAGAAACCTCAGAATTTAAAGAAAATGGATGAAAGAATGAGGTAAACCTGGATTTTTTTTTTTCTTTTTTTTTAAATGTACCCTACCACAGCTGCCTATAAAGAAATCTATAACGAAAACTAGTGTGACAGTTTTGAGTCATCACAGCTGGGTATCCAGCTGTTTTTTTTTTTTTTTTTTTTTTTTTTTTAAGAGTAAATTATCTCACGATTCACGCAATCCTTCTTAGTTTTAGAACTTCTTAGTTTCAATCTGTGGTCCGCCGACTCCCTTCAGATGGTCCCTGGAAAGGTTATATAATTACAGAAAGGAAGCAGCAGCATAGTTTATATATCCCATTGCAAACCCCAAATTTGAGACCTTAAACACTCAGCTACAGAAGCAGGAAGAAAATGCATTCATGGATAATATCTCCAAGTTAAAAAAGGGGTCTGAACTCTCCATCATTTATAGTTTTTGGAGTGTCTAAAATGTATTCTTTACTAGGGAGTGTTTGTGTATTACGCTCACGTGCACACTCAATACAGCAGATTGTAATGTAAGGGATAACACATGACAGAGCATACATTGTGTTGCATTGAGATACTCCTGTAGTTGGGTTGGAGGCACGAAACAACGAAGAAGGAGGAGAAGAAATACAAAGCACAAGCCCTGTTGTGTTATCCGCGGGAATATTGTATAATGGATACAATAAAAACATTTAAAAAACATTTTTATTTTTCAAAAAAAAAAAAAAAAAACGTTTTTTATTATATATCCTTCCGCTTTGGAGACTAAATAGACCCTCAAACAAGGTTATATTTGTTGTAAACATCAAACTGGAGGTTTTCAAATTTTCCATTTATTGTAATTCATTAAAAAGAATGAAGCCTCCGTGCTGGTCTCAATAACTCTCAATGTTAGGCCTTGTAATGCGCAAGCAGTTAAAAATGCCAATTTATGTACTTCTGTATGATAATGAAAAAGATCCGGAAGGGAGCAAGACAAAGTTTCACTATCCACAACCGTACTACTACCCAGACCTGGAGACCTAATACAAAATACATTATAGGCCATTTTAAAACCAGTTTGGTAACGCCGCTAATTGGCGGTCTATGTCTCGTTAATTTTTACAGAGCAATGAGACCAGCATCGAGGCTAACGTAACAAAATTGGTAATTGTTGACTAGCTGAATTACACACCTGAAGCATCCATTTGTGTAACAGACTATTAGATTTTTTCAAGATAAACTTTTTTTACGTAAGTCATCAAATCATAAAAACAGTCATCTGCTGACGGCATTTTTTTTTTCTTTAGAGCTTCATTAAGTTGTTGACTTGTTAAATCTTTGTGTCTCTTGTTTTGTAATTTTTTTTTGTAATTCTAGCCAATTATCCACTGTCATGCCTCCAGAAAGATCAAATGTGACAAAAGGAATGTCATTCATTTTTTAAAAACGTTCAAAAGCCTCTCACACGCAATGGGGGGGGGGGGGGGGGGGGGGGGGGGGGTGAGTTTCCGTAGTTCCGACTGTTGTTTTTGTTTTTTTTATGTGCTTATTTTTCAGTCAGCTATAATTTTTTTTGTGTGGTCTGCCAAGTTAAAAAAAAAAATTCAGGTGGTCCATGAACAAAGAACCACTGCTTTAAAGAATTCTAGAAATTCCTGATAAAATTACATCCATTTTGATATACACTTGTACTTGCACTTCTTGCTGTCACTGGGGAATGCTACCTCTAAATTTAGCAGCTAAATAACATTTTTCCTGGTGCTAAATTAATAAAAGATACAAAATAAAAGCAGTGTCACATTAAATGTAAAGCAGCAGACTTCAAAGAAATGCGTTCATTTACTTTCCTGATATTTCTTGATTACATCAGTCATGAACAGTTATCTAAAATAGATTAAAGAGATCTTAAGCTATTACAAAGAAAATAGAAACGTATTCGATACCATACCTGAAATGTCCTATACATATTTTTTTTATTAATGTTACAGGGCTGTTTTGGTGTTAGAGGCCTTACCCACAATGAATGCCCCCTTTAAGGATGAAAAGATTTAAGTTAGATTTTAATTGCTAAATAAATAATAAATGAAACCCACACATAGATACAGTATCCTTGAATTTGTTTCCCTCTTTTGTGAAATCTCCATTTGAATCTCGTGTTTAATTCTGACCAAAAAGTGATAAGAAACCTGAATGTGTAATAGCTTATCACACTTTGACACATAGGTTTCCGAGACTGTTACAAATTACCTCCCATGCATTTCATTATAACCTGGTATAAATATGGATTTTATATTTCTAAAGTAAAAACAAATTATTTCCAGTGGCAAACAAGCGTGCTGCTTGACTACAGTTACTGCCCCTTTGTTAGCTGAAGGCTATTCAAGTTATAAAAATAAATAGAAAGGAACAGCTGCATGGTGTTGTCAGGATGTGTGTGGTGGTGCAGGAGAAAGTCAATGTCCACAAAGGCATTATAATAATATAATAGTCCCGTTTATTTTAAAAGGCTAGTACCTCTACCATCTGTGGTACTGGGGATGTAAGCGGTGGGCTTGCAGTCCCAAACAAATACGTTACACAAAAATAAACAACAATACTATGATCCACAAGTGCACGGATTGAAGGGGTGTGCAAGGGAAGGTACTCCGGGTGCAGGTCCAGCTTGAGGTGATATGGCAGTGCAGGTGCTTCGGGTGAGTGTGTGTGTGCTGGCTTGTTAGCCTCAGCTCCCAAAACAGTCTATCTGCCAATAACAAAAAGCACAGTGCTCTAGCTGTATTAATGTTTCAGCGTAAGGGTCCATAATCAGCTCTATTCGCTTTGTACTGCTAAACTCCTCCCTGTGACCAGTGTAGCGCCACGCTATATCGAATCGCAGCAAGTAACACAGCTGATCACAATAGAGTTGTCTAGCAGTCTTACAGGCTTCTGGTTCCGTCCTTCCATCAAGCAGGCCCATCCCTGTGAATACGTACCACCAACCTTACTTAGCGCCCTACCTGGTCAGGAGGTAGATTTGCATTTCAGATTCCTTCTCTACCGTTCACAGGTACCATTTAAACAAGCAGAAGTGGTGTGATGACCATTGATGTTGTAAACCTCGCAGACTACCAAGAGTTGCTCCTGTATTCTCATGGTTAACATGATCATTTAGCTGACAAAGATTAACTTACTTGAACAGTAGCATTGCTTCCATAAAGACTAAACATATTTGCACATATTCCATTAGAAAGTATGCTCAGTTATTAGCAGTAAAAAACAGTCAATGTTATATTTTCTGTACAGCTTGATTCTTAAAATTTACTACTGTAAATTGTCTACCTCATCAAGGGAGAACCATTCTGTCAGCCTTTTTCTTTTTTCTAGCCTTATGTCACTTATTGACAGACATACATTTAATTTTCACTGGTAAATAGTGGAAACTTGACTTGTCGATATTTTAATTACATGTAAATATGGCCTGCTAAAAATGATTTTGAATCACTTCGTCAGTAAATGACTTAACTGGTGAAATGCTGTATTGGCAAAGCATTGAGAGGCACGACTTGACTCTCCTTTGATGATGGGCTCGTGTCAAAAGCAATGGTTCAGGAGGTGTGGGTGTGGACTTTTTTTTAATTAGCCCATACTTCATAAAAGACATAGCAAAAAAGAAGAGAACACATTAATTCATTGTGGCTATCGAAGGACATGTATGTTATATTGTTTGATATATTACCTGACATCATGACAATATTTTACTTGCTCTGGAGTTCAGTAATAAAGGCTAGTCAAGATTGTTGAGTTTTTGTTGTGCGTGTTTTGTTTTTTTTTTTGAAACATGCCTACAAGTTTAGAAATCTTTACAAGAACAAAGCTTTGTAAGGGATCCAACAGGCTGGGAAAAGCAAACAATGTCAAAAAAAACCAAAAAAATCCAGGAGACAGTATGAAGGAGGCTAAAGATTAATGACAATATAAGCAAGTTCAGCTTTCATCCACATTCATTAACCCAACACCTGGTTCCTACACAGCCATTCTATGTTTCAACCATGTATCATTCCTTACAGCTCCAAAGCTTTTTGTCAGTGGAAATACACTGGCGTACCAGACATTTATCAAACCTTGGTGGTAATAATAACCATATCAACGGAGGCGGATTAAGACTTTTTGGAGCCCTGGGGCACAAAGAACGTTGCCCCCCCCCAATCATATCACAATATACTATGCTTAAATGAAACTGCTTGATTTTGTACTTTGTATTTTATACAATGGACCTCTAACTAACCTGCCCATAATATATAACATAATGTATAAAAAAAACAAAAATGAGCATCAAAAGCAATTACAGCACTATGAAACACCTTTAATATTTTGACCATATAACTGGTAGTCAACAAAAAGAGAACGTCCTTTGCAAGTGGTCACGTTACTTCGCCCAATAAAACCAGGAACCAGGAACCAACAAATAAACAACTGAGATGTGGAGTTTGGTGAAGCTGAGTGCTTAGTTGTGCTCACTATTTAACTAAATGAACAATTAGAAAATAAAAAGGTTGAAAGACAAACACAACACAGGACATGGCACTTGAGGCCAAAATAAAAATACAAACAAAACATACTAACACTAAACAAACAGACAAACGAGTGGACAAACAGACAAACACGGTGAGTTAAATTAAATTTACATTTCACAACTCCGATGGAGATGGAAAACGTTAGTGTATAAAGAGTGACGAGGTAAACGGAGATGGAAGATCAAGCATTTCAAGTGAGATTGGCGCAAGATCAAGGTGCCTGAAGGAAGAAACTACAAGTCCCGGATACTACGAGGAGGAGAGACAAATACGTCAATCAGGTGCCACGTCACTCGCCGATAGTGTTGCAGTAAGGACTCACGGCGCAGTACCCTAAGTACAGCGGGAGGCGCCTGATTAGAGACACCGGCAGGGGCACGTGGAGGATTGAGGCACGACAATACCTGATAAAACAGTGACTAAAGGGGCGGGGATAATAATACCTGAGGCACGGCACTGGACAGGGGCAACATGGCATTTAGATGGTCTGTCCGAAGGGTAAGCCCCGATAGATGGGGGGGCACCATCACGTGGTGACGATGACCTGAAAAATAGGTAGAGGAAGTCAGAGTAATTGGTCGGGTATACGGTGAGGGACCACGGGGAAGGGAGGAGCAGCACGCTAGGAACGGTGTACCAGACCTGACGAAAAGCGACAACGAAAAGCACTGAAAATTTCGTGAGAGCGGGGAGGACTGGCACTGGTACTGGTAACCTGCAGACAGGGCGATGGGCGGGATTAATCGGACTAGCCTGACAACCGTGACCCATCCGAGTGATTTCAGCTGTTGACTTGCACGCTTGAATAAAAGCAGATCAGAAAATCACTGAAAAAAAAAAATGTCACGTCTGTCAAGAGAACAGAACCTTCATGCAATCGGAATGTTGGAGGCTGGACTATGACAGCGTACTGTGGCTCATCATCTTGGGTGCTTACAGCCAGCAATTTCAAACCTGGTGAGATGGTATAACCAGACACATTCTGTCAATGACAGGCCACGAACTGGGAGACCAACAACACCTGCCCAAGATCAATTTTGCAGCATCTTCATGATGTCAATTGTTAATCAGCACAATAAAAAGTCACTGCACCTGTTCTAGGACAGAGTTTGCCATTTTTTTTTTCGATCACATCTAGTGAATGTTATCCAAATGTAAGTGATAAGTTTCTTTTAATTCCTTCAGGCCTGTTAACTCTTTCAGGCCTGTTAATCAGCCAATGGTCACAGCTTCTAATGCCTCTACTATTGGCCAGAAACAAATACCCTTTCCCACTGTGCAGTGGTTTAATTATGTTTCAGCAGACTTTAACTAAAGTAGCCAGAGGCACACACAACCTACAGCTTATGTTCCTGTTTGTATGCGCTTCAGGGCTGTGAAATATACATGCCACATTGAGAGTAACATTTCTAAGCCCTTTAACAACGTGGAGTGTTACTTGCGGGGGTTGTCACTGAACAATACTGAGGCAGACACAGAGCATTGGGTCTTGACATGCCGCACAGGCACGTAGATTTAAGTGCTGACACTAGGGTACCAGCAGTGGTAGCTCTAGTTTCACATTCAATAAAGAAAACAAAACAAAGCTAAAAATAAGTTTGCCACACAAATGGCAAGCATTAGTCCCAAAAAAGAAACATCCCACTAAAATGAAATGTCCCACTCCATTAACCTACTACTCTACGCAGACCCTTTCTATACATTGTTTGGGGTCAACCTCTCGTAAACTAACCTACTTCTGGGTTCCCGGACTCCTGCCTCTTCAAATGAACACCATTTTGCAGTTGAAGGGTCTTAGTTAGGTACTAGTTAATCCTGCGGAGCGGATGCTCTCCTCCTTGATGTTAACAAAGTGCAAGCTTTCGCTCAGTGCCCGCCTGTGTAGCTTTTGCCATGCAATAGCCTCAAGCTGTAGATTGAATGCTTTTTGAGCTCCACGCAGCCTCCCCAGGCACGCCCCCCAGCCAATCAGGACCTCCCAAGCAGCTCAGCCCAGGGGGAGACGGTTGGACCGCACTGTCCCCTGCAAAACCGACCACCTAGTAAGTCCGGTCCACATGGTCTTGGAACAAGAGCACATGACTCCATGAGTCACGAAAGGAATGGTTTCGGTTTGAGAACAGTTTTTAGCTGATATAATTCACACAAAAGACAGTTTACTTTTTATATAACACCTGTCTCTAAGCTTACTGCGAACCACAATCTACAGGAAGGGCTGGCATCCCTAGATCTTTCTTCCTTGGCGTCATGGGGAGCGTTTGACCGGTCTTGTTAAAGAAGTATCCCAGCCACCTTCAGCCGTTAAAGGCTTCCCCACCTCGATGTCGTGGGTTCGAGTGACTGGGTCTACCATCTCCCGCACCGAGAACTCCTAACCGCCGGCCTACGTGATAACTGGATCCACAGTACCCGGCGCCGATATTGATCCCCCCGGAGCGAAGCCCTAGAGAAAACGTAATGGCAAATAGTGACTTGCCGGATCTTCCGCGAACAATTGTTAACTTTGGGGTTTCGGGCACTCACAAAACGTGAGACCACGCACTAAAACTGTGAACATGTTGATTGGGCTGACACACAAACACACAAACCGAGCTGGAGCGCTTTTCTTGCGATTTGTTGCATACCTCGACGTCGGCGTTCGAGTTCCAGTTGGGCCATAGGTTTCAGGGGGAATGGCCGGCCCTCTAACACGAACGGGTCGGGCGTGTAGGTGGGTCTGGGTGGGGGCACAGACACAACACAAAACACCCCACTCCGTCGTGCGTGGAAAAATCAACCCCAGTTGGGGCCCTCTACAGGGTTGTCCTCACTGACCACGTCCATCAGGGGGAGGGTAGGCAAGCCCACAAGACCTGAGACCAAATGAAGAAGGCTGAACCCCTTGCACCGGGTTCAGGAGCGCGTATAGAAGCTGCGGAGGACCAGCGGGGCACCTGGAGATAGCCCACTGGACAGATGACACTCGAGACGGACTGGGGACGCAGAAACGCAAAAGAGTCGGGAGCCCTATCCAGAGGCCCGTACGCTGGAAAGCGGCGAGCTTGAACGTAGGAGGCCAGAATAGGGACGTAGCCAAGAAAAACAGAAAGGGTCCGAAGGGATCCAGGAAGATGAGCGTGAAGGATCGGCCCTCGGGAAGGAGGGATCGCGGATAGAACTAAGAGAAGGAGCTGGGTATGGGCAGGGCGCGTAAGACATGCGGGAGGGCAGCTAAATGGCCCCTTCCCCTGACGTGACTACCCCCCCCCCCGCGGGGGTGGTTAAAGGACAAAGTCGGGAAAGGAACGGGCAAGTAGGGGGGGAGGCGGGAGGTGAGGCTGAGGGGCGAAGACAGTGCGTAGACGGAGACCAAAGCGGTCTGAGGGGACGGACTGGAAGCGGGGTGGGGTATGCGGATGCTGTCGGAGTGAGCAAAATAGCAGAACAATCGGGTCGATGAGACGAGACTCAGTGATGAAAAAGGAGAACACCCGATACAAAAAGGTAATAAAACGCTGTGAACAGCATGAACGCATAGAGTAAGTGATACCTAGGAAGCTTTGTGCGCGGTCTAACGGAAGGGCAATAGGAGGAAGAAGGAAAAACAGGAGAGAAAGAAGCCGACGACGAGATCTCCAACGTCGGTCGCGACAAAGCGAATAGCTGGAACGGATAAGGGAGGCGGAAGATATTCTTGTACGAGGACATTTAAAGGAAGGGAGATAGCGCAAGCAAATAAACAATGATGCAAGAGGCGAAGTAATAAGTGCATGGCTAGGTCATTAGGACCGAGGTTTAATCCAGGGATCAAGTAGCCCGCAACCACGGGCCTGGACGATGTACAAACGGAAATGCTCTTGGTGGAAGCCGATGTAGAGGTTAGGACAGGAAGGCGGACAGTACTATGGATAAGGACGAGAGATTCCACTATCGGAAAAAAAAGACAGGCATCCAGGCAGGAGGAGGAAAACATGGTGAAGATAGAAGGAGGGCGGGGCGAGCCCACGTCAAAAGCGGTTAGGTGGCTCTGACACGGGAGAGTGGGGACATAGACATAACGAAATGAAGGGCTTGCAGCACAAATCAATAAAGGGCAGGACGTACAGACACCAAAATTCACGTGGTGGTGGGACCCCAAAAACGTCTATGACCGGACTCGCGTTGGGGTACTGTGGATGTGCAAGGAGACTCTGGGGGTGGGTTATTCCGGGCACGGACCACAGTGTGGAGGTAGCAATCACTGAGAGAGGCATAAATACATAGAGTAAAACCCAAAGGACAAGAAAAAACGCAGGCGCAGCGAGGGTAGGGACGAGGAAGCCAGAATTCACAAAAAGAAAAAAACAATAGGACGATAAAAACATGCAGGATAATCCAGACCGAAGGTTAAATGACGGCAGCGGGGCAGATGGCTGTGCTGTGGTTACTGATCCACTGACACAGACAAAATAGATACAGTGCCGGAAGCAATTGCGTAATACCAGTCGGATATCCGTAATCGGGACGGAGAGGAATATAGAGAGACATTAAGATTATAATAATATCTATATCTTAGCGACTATAAAAAAGCGGAGACCTCATATAAGTAGATATTAAGGTCATAGGGCAATTACGCGCCGACAATTACACCCGCCCTGCGAGGGGGGATCCGCGTGACAGCAGTAATGCAGACCCTAGTACGCTCCTACGGGTCAGACACTTAGTTCTGATATATTAACTGCGGTTGCTGACGACACGGCGCTGGACTCTTGGCAGTCCGCAAAGGCGCACAGAACACTCTAGGCCCTGACGGTCCAGCGCGCACGCTGCATCACCGTCGCCGCAAGTGGTACTGGCAGGTCGGCATTACAGGGTACCAATGTCTCAAACCAAATGGCCAGAGGTTTGTGGACTTGATGAACTCGGGTTTGAAACTTGGAACGGTAGCGGGAGGGAACGTCACCGCCCGGAAGAAACGAACAGAATGAAGTCGAGCCTTAAGACTTGCGAGACGCCCGAAGTGGGGGGAGAGGTATGACGGTCGCTACGCGTGGTTTGACACATTTAGAGTGTGAGTACACGGGAGTACAACTTACAGAAAGTGCTACCATAGGGTTGTGGTACGCGGTGTGTTCGAACGGGAAAGGGAGAATGATTAAACGGTGATGAGGATCTGCCGGGCGTCTGTAGGAGACAAGGGGGAAACGGAAGACCTAACATCAATATTTAAACATTTTGAATTCTACATTAAAACAACACAACTTAAAAACAAATCACGACTACATATTTATATAGAATTAAAAAAATAAATACTATGAATAAACAATAAGAAAAACCAATTGATCAAACCAACACACATCACATAAACATCTTACTAACAAAATAATAATAATACTGCCAATATAAAGTGGTAACTGACAACATTTTTATTTCACATTTGGAGACTACAAATATAATTTCTACATGAGTAAGAACTGTAAGGGTTATTTTTTTAAATGCATCTTTTGGGTGTATTGACAAAGGGTTCAGGGTTAATGTGTGATTCTTGCATCTTGGTTTTTTTCATTTGCCTTTTTGCGTTGTTTACTGATATCCGTAATTCTTTCTGTCATGTGCCGGCTAACTTTGGAAAATCTACTCTTTAGTACTGTCTCCTCCAGATTCTTCTTTAGGAGCAATTCTCTGTAGCAGTCTTACACCGTTTCTACTCAAGCAACACAACCTAACACAGAATACATTACCATTAATTGAGAATTTAATTTTTCTAAAATCATAGTTAATTATTTATAAGTAGTTAATAGAAAAGGAACACGCTCGTGAGTTGGTTAAAACTATGGTTTTAACTTTTGAGTATCGATATGCAAAGATAACTAGTACAAAGGCTGTAGATTTATTTCATTTGTGTCATCCAAGGTTTTTTTCCATCTAATTTTAAATAGGTGCTGTGATGTGCAGAGTGAATTAGTGGTGAGAACCGTCAATATTCTGTTCTGATGCGCTTAATATAATGTGAGTCCTGCGCACATTTAAATGAATTATATATGAGTTATTATTATTATATTATTATGATTATTATTATTATTATTTATTATTATTTACAAAAAAAAAAAACCAAAAAAACACATCCATTCGTATTTTTCTATCGTTAAAATTATTCATAAAAGTCCTGTTTTTATACAACACATAACAATATGTTAGGAAAATTTTTGAGCCCCACGCTGTGATGTCTATTAGCCATCAGCCAACATTTTTACACAAATCGGTACTATATTAATATGCTTTATATTTATGAGGAGTTAAATGTTCTCTAACCACAATGGTAGTGGTTGGACAACATCATTCCCAGATGCTTACTTGCCAGCTCTTTCAAAATAATGAATCTTTCTGTTTTGCACTGATTCTTTCCCATTTTCTTTCTTTATGCATACATAACCTCCAATCTGAACCGCAATGAAGAAATGACACCTACATTACGGAAAATAACTTAACTCTGTGCAGTTCTAGACAAAAGTTTGTACTCCTATCTTGTAAATGCATATTTGTTCAATTCAAGCTGATATCATGCACCACTTGGGATTTCTCAGGACCCCAAGCTGGTCAGGGGCCCCAAGCAGGCCCAGTGGTAAATGGAAGTATGATTGTCTAGTAAAGTGCAGGGGTCCCATACTGAGCCTTTGCGCAGGGCGCACGTAAGATAAACCCTGTCCTGAATGAATGTATGTACTATTCACTAATTGCAAGGTGACATTTTCTGCCTTTTCATTTTTAAACTACACATTTTTTCAGTTCCAGTCAATGGTAATGAGAAAGTGTATTCTGATCATTTGAATTAGATTACTTCTCTGTATATTTTATGTAGCCTAATTTCTTTGTTGATCATGGCTGGAGTTCATTATTAAATCATACTTTTTGGAAAATGTATTATTACTTCGCATATGGAAAGAACCACATTCAGCTTGCAAGATTCATTTTACCAGCTAAAAAAAATAAACTGCAGATATTTCCATATCTTTTGGGTGAAACAAAATGATTGTTCCCTTTCACTTGTAAAAAAAGTTTGTAATCAGGAAACTAAAATTGTATTTTATTTTAATATGGGCCTGCATGTAAGTGACTGGACACTAAATAATACATACTTGCCATCCCATCCTGAACAGCATGGAGCGTGGGTGCAGTTTTCAAACGTTCTGCTTTTCACATTGTTCTCCAGATGAGAGTAATGCATAGCTTGTTCTGACCTGGCCTCTTTTGTCTTATGAAACACCTACATAAAAAAGATAAAACATAAAGAAATAAATCCTCCACATTTCACTTGTCATGCAGTTATAAATACATCCGTTTATATCAGTTTAACATGATAAAAATAATTTCCATTACATGAGAGTAGATGCCTGAACTCAAGTCACGCTGAATTTTCAACTCGGTTGATTTGAACTCTGCTCTCGCCAAGATAAGAACCAACTAAAACATAGCTTTGCAGTAAACTAATGTGATCCATCTGCATCTCCATCCATTTGCATGTTTTCCATCTGATGATGTAGATATACTTCTGTCTGGTGTTGATTGCTGAAGTGCAATGCTAGCTCCAGGGATCAGCTCATTTTGTCTCCCCAGCGCATCAGCACACACACCGGCTGCAATGCAGGCTCTGGGGATCAACCACAGTGCAGCCTCCCTAGTGCATCAGCATGACAGCCGTCTGGATTGAGCCGAGTAGGGTACATCTTTGGGGTTTTCAAGTGGGCACCTTCCATCCTCAGTATTTCGTTGACTAGCCCATTAACTGCTAGATATAGAATATTCCTATTTTTCACAAACAAACATTTTAAAAACTGGACCTATTTCTATATCACAAATAAATGGCAACATACTATTTAGTTTTGCTATAAGGCGTTTCTGTAATGAGAAATTCAGCTTTGTATTTTGTCTTTTCTTCTTCCAAGAAATGATTAAATTGTTTCAGTTTCTCCACTTCCTCACATCTTTAAATGGGCTTTTTTGAAATTTGAGATGAGATTCAGTGTACATATTTGGGGGAATTATTTACCCCATCACTGCCAGAGGTATCATCTGAGAATTCAGCATAATCCAGTATCCTCATTTTCACCATTTTTGGTCTTGTTTTTGTTTTTTAGGACTATCAGAGAGCAATAATGTTTTTTCTCAGCTTTCCTTTCTTTCAAAATCTGAAGCAAGCTGTTTTCTTTTCCTTTTGAAGCACTTTACACTTGACTTTGCTAAGATTTTTTTAAAATAAATAATTTGTATTTATTAATTATCATTTACTTTTGACTAGTTATTACTTATCAACAATAGTTAAAAAAAAAAAAAAAAAAAACTCTGACCATGATAGTGTTGCAAGAAAACCCCAACGGTCAGAGACTAGTCCCAGTGCAAAATATATTTCATTGTAGTTATTGGTGTACAGGGGAGAAATAGATAATC
>NW_024475117.1:0-4000 GCF_017654505.1 Polyodon spathula
CTTTACAACTGCTGAAAAACTAAATAATTGTACTTACTATGTTCTTGTGCTGCTCCCTTGTCTCTACTTAAGTAGTAACTGTATCCATTTCTTCGTCACATTCATTGTTTCAATCCAGTAATTTAGGTACACCAATTCATTTTCCACACATAAGTCTTTACTGGCTCTTCAATTTCTTCTTTTGATTCTAACAAGACAAATAGAAAACACTTGTCATTGCAGTAAATGTTAAAGTATTCTGTAAAATTACATTTTATTATTTTAGTTACACGTTTTTACTAGTACCTAGCAATATAAAGCACCAATCAGTTCTCTAGTCCCGTAATTGTGATTTATAGCTTACGTTTCTTATCAATAAATTCACATTTACTATTTTAACTGCCTTACCTCTTCATACAAGGTAAAAGTTTTTACTGAATTAAAAAAAAAATGGTATTAATCAAAATGGAAGATTATATAATATGGTTAGGCAAAGATCTGCATGCAGCTCCCAACAATTACTAGTCACGAAACCCCAAACTAAAAACTTGAACTTGAAGCATAAGTGAAAGTGACTAAGTGTAAATCACGGTCAGCACATACTAGGATAGAAACAAAAATCATAAAATTAATATTTTATGCTTTTTTACATTTGCTTTTATAACTTCTAAATATTGTGTATATAAATCAGTGCACGACCCCAAAATAAATGTTTTTTTCTTAACTTTAATATATGGTAAGATTAAGTATCTCAAGTGTAAGGTTACAACCATTAAGGATTCCACATTCCCTTTAAGAGCACCCGTGCCTCTGCAATAGCGAATGAAGGGTATTTTGAAACCAAAAAAAGAAGGAAGCAAACATTTTTTAAATATACAGCAGCCCAAGTGAACAGGATGACCAAGCCCCTCAAGCAATGCTACATTTTCTTTTTTTAGCAGCCAGGAGGGGGAAGTGAATACTATGATGCTTTGTCTTACTTGCCTGGCACTTGCAGCATCTGCAACCTCCAGCACTGGGGCTTCAAGTTTCTTCAAGTAATCTTTCCTCTGTAAGTTCAACATCACATCCATTACGGAGCTATGTTATGTAAAACACTAGAAGCCAGGATGATGTTGCTAACTTTCTGAGGAGTGTACTGTAGTGTTCCCCCAGAGACATCCAAATATTGGAATCACATTTTGATGATTCCAAATGTTCGCTCAATTACAGTACAAGCACATTTAAAGGTACGATTATACCTCTGTTGGGCAGGGGTCATGGGATTGTGCAGCAGTCTCAGTAGCCACCGCTTCAGTGGATACCCATTGTCCTCTACCAACCAGTCTCTCAGACCGTCATCCCACTGAAATGCAGATGCCACCTGCGAATTAGGAGGATAAACAAGTCATGAGTGGAGCAGCGATAGTTTGCATGCACATTTGTGATGTAGTTAGGGTGACCAGATAGCAAGAGTGAAAAATTGGGACACTTTCAGTTGGTGAGGGGAGGAAAGAAACCTTGTGAACTACTGCACAACACAAGCAACGGAAACTATGTATCTTTCGTCTGTAGATAGGCTTTTTTTCATTCCTTCGCCTTCCAGTGTGCATTGCACTTAGGCAAAAACAAAAACTTAGCGAAATATAGTTATTAAAAAAATACTCCAAAGCGGTTAACTTTCTTGTTTACTGTTCAAATGACAACAATGTTTTAATCAGCCTATCAGTGCATCTGTACTGGCTTTTTTGTGACCTAGTACTATACAGTAGGGGGTGGGACAAAGTCAGTGCTGCATTGTTTTGATTTAGGTTGCTAAAATCTAGTTTTCGGCATTAGACATAAAATGCCAAAAATAGATGACAAATCAAAACAAGCAAAGTATAGTTCAGCTGAGAATCATGTCAAGACATTTCCCAAAGAAACTGTACATGCAGATGGAGTTAATTGTTTTGCACATCTTGTAATGTGACTTAAAAAAAATACGATTGATCGCTACAACTTCAGAATCACACATTAAACAAAAGGCTACTACAAAGGCTGCTGAACAGAACGTAAAACAAAACAACAGCATTCAGAAAACAAACTGGAATCAATCATTCAATTGGAGTCTCGGTACAACTGCACATGAATTAATAAAATGCAATTCCCCGTGCTTACATATTATTACATTTTACCTGCACGTGAAGTGGTGTGCAATCCTTGTGCCTAAATACAAACGTACATTTTAAACAACTCGTGTTCCACAGGCCCATTTATATCCTTTGTACCAATGACTATACACCAACATTAACACACAACTTGCAACATACAACACTGAAATACACACAGGGGTGGGGCACTTTGCCACAAGCTACAAAAAGTTTTTTTTTTTTTTTTTTGTTAACTGAATCGCTATCAGAAGTTGACAATTGGTTTAAAAAGAGACTGGGAAAAGATAATTTATCTTCACTCAAAATGTCTGTTGTTTTACATGCAATTTTTCTTTTCCATAGGGAATGTATATCAAACAGTTTTTTAACCAGGATAGGCAATACAGGGTGAGCAAGCAGGGAATATAGAGCAGCTTAAACAGACCGAAGTGTCAGGTGCAGAGGAAGGCTCCAGTAAGTGCCAGGCCTCTGGATTTAAGTAAAAGCTGTGAGGCTTCTGATTTAGGAGACATCAAAAATGGTCCCATGCAACCAAAGTTATCTCAGTACCCTCAGGAAAAATTCAGGTCGAAAAAAAAACGCTCCTTTAGGTACAATTGGTTTGAAAACCATAAGGGGTTACAATACTTTGTTAAAAAAAAAAAAAATGCTGCCTTTTGTTTTGCATGCAAACATTTCATCTCAAAACACACCAGATGTAACATAGATGCATTGTTTAATAATGGCTTTAACAACTGGAAAAGAGCTCTTGTTATTTTGGAGACCACGAAAAGGCAGCAGTGCATGTGGTGGCCTTCAGAGATAGTAAGGTGCATGGCGATGTAGTGCCGATTCGCGCGCACACACACACGCACACACTCTAAGCACACTCTTAAACTCAGGGGAGACGTTCAGGAGGACATAAAGATGTTTCGGACTCCTGTAAGTGGATTGTCCATGCACTGGGCTTGCAACGTATCCATGTGACTTTTAATTATCAAGAAACTCACACAGACTCATTTGATTTGTAGTTTTAACGAATCAGAGTAGTATCAGTACTCCTTCAGTTTATTAAATGCTTAAAAATGGATTGAGTAGTTACAGACTGCGTCGAATCACAACTGACAGGCTATCTGGGAAGTCCAGTGCCTTAACAGGTATAATAGCATTAATACTTCAATACGTTTATGGTTACAACATGTTTCGCCCTTAAGCTATGCATGCATAAAGCTAATAACTCCCACTGCTAAATCCCAGAGCATCCTATATATACATATCACTCTCCACAACTAAAACATACATCCTATACCTTATAGGAATGCATCAATATAAAATAAATATGGATGTGTAGAATATAAGGACAGAAACTGTCTTCAAAGGGAAAGACTTTTAAATACTACACCAACAGTCACATCAGCTTGTGGTTAACAAATTGTGTGACCCTTGACTAGGATTTTACCTTGGTTTTTATAGAATTTTTTCTTCGGTTTTACGTCAGAAGTAATAAATAAATCTTAAACATTAATATGCCTTAACAGCTCATGTCCTTCAAGTGAATAACATTTCAAATACAACCAGTAACTCTTTCCAATGGGCAGTAATCCCATAATCCACCTCCCCTACATTTCCAAAATATGTGAGGTGAACTTCTGAACTGATGTTATTCTCTTTTGGTACCAGAGAGTTCCTGAACACAGCATGCAAGTGAATACAGTGCAAGTATATGAAGAATACATATAGAAAGATGTGTTTAATATATAACACCTACTTTGGTTTAATTATTCCAATCCTGGGTTAAAAATATAGTTCCCTTTTAACATTAGAAGACATCCTCCTTATTAGGTTGGCTTTATTACATGTGTAGATATGGTTTAACAATTAACTAAAACATACTGGACAGAGGCTGGTAG
>NW_024475118.1:0-3651 GCF_017654505.1 Polyodon spathula
AAACTTCACATCAAACTTCTAGTCTGCCATGATAGATCCAAATTATTTTCACTTAAATTCCGTTGTATCAAAAACGTCAAATAAACAGTAGGGTCCCATTTTTTAAGCTATTCAAATGCTTTTAAACTAAAACGGAACCACCTGCTTCTCTGTCAAGGTCATTCATCATTAATAGAAGATTCTTCTTTAAGCATTTTCCCAGACGTATGGCATTCTTACTAAATCTAAATATGATCCTCTGCTATTGCTCCCTCTCACTTGTTTTACTGGGTCTTCATTAAGTGGAGTGCTCCAATTTACTGTCACAATTTGATCCCTTTCTTAAAAATTACAAAGCGCCATCCAAAACTAGCTATCTTTCTCCTTCATCTTAGAATGAGATTATTCAGTGCTGTTCAGAACAAGTAATATCAAGCACAGTCAATGAATTGAAGATGGAATACGATTACCGCTTCTTGCTTCTTTCCCCTGTTTGAATTCCTCGGGTTACCTTGCCTGTGTGTTCAGCCTTCTGGCCTTACATCATCGCTCATGGGGGGGCATCGAAAATTTAAAACCCTACCCTAACCCAACCCTAACCCTAACCCTACCCAAACCCTACCCTAACCCTAACCCAACCCAACCCAACCCTAACCCTAACCCTAACCCTCAACCCTACCCCTACTCCCACATACCCCTAACCCTAACCCTAACCCAACCTACCCTAACCCTAACCCTAACCCTAACCCTAAAACCCTAAACCCTAACCCTAACACCTACCCTAACCCTAACCCTAACCCTAACCCTAACCCTAACCCTAACCCTAACCCTAACCTAACCTAACCCTAACCTAACCCTAACCCTAACCCGTCATCGCTCAGCCATTTCCTGCCACACGTGGTGGCAGCGGTGAGATCACCAGCGCCTCCTGGACGCATCTGTAAGACGTACTGCAGTTTTTTCTTTTTTTATATATATAAACTTTTGAGTGAGGAAGAGAAGGAAAGATGGGGGGAAGAAGAGGGAAAAGGAGGAGCTGGAGGAAGCAGCAGCAACAGCCTCAGCAAGTCTGCCTGACATGCTTGAGGGGAGAGGAGTGGTGTTTTGAGGTTGGCAAGGCTGGCCATGTGTCACCTGACTGCTACCACTCTCCACCTCAGGAAGAGGAGGAGGTGGAACTGGGGCTACAGCCAAAGGAGGAGTTTGGCTGGGAAGCTGGGAGCGTCGTACCCTCCACGTCACGCATAACTAGTGCGACGTAGCACCCGCTCATCACCCCGTAAAGGGGTCGCTGACGGGGGAGGGTGGCTCCTTCCGCCGCCACGGGTGGGGGTGATACCGGGTCTGGGAGGAGGCTGAATGTCTTGCGCCTGAGTGGGAGGATCTCGAACATCCTGTGCCTGAGTGGGAGGGGCCTGAGCGTCCTGCACTTGAGTGGGAGGAGCCTGAAAGTCCTGCTTCTGAGTGGGAGAAGCCCGATTGTCCACAGCCAGAGGGGGGGGGGATTCGGTGTGTCCACAGCCCAAGAAGGGGAAGGCAGAACGTCCACAGCCCAGGTACCCACCAACAGAAGGAGAATACCTGCTGATTCCACCTCAACCTCCGTGGGAGGACTGTGTGCAACTCCCACCTCCACCAGCAGAGGGAGAAAACAGACCGCCATGGTGCATGTGAGCGTGTACGCTCCCACCTCCCACCACAGAGTGAGAATACCCCTTCAAATGGCTTCACCCTCCATCGGGCTCCCATTGATGGAGGTATACGTGCCACCCTCCACCTCGAACAGCGAGCAAGGAAATACCCTGCTGTATTTCCACCTCCAGAATCCACCTCCACCACCGTGGGAGGACTACTTACTGTTCCCACCTCCACCAGCAGAGGGAGCAGGACCTGCTGGGGTCCCCCGCCTCTCCCCACTGTGGGAGGACTACATTCCTACATGGCCGCTAGCCCCCACTCCACTACCAACCAGAGGGTGCACATAGCCTGCCTGGTTTCCCCACTGCAGCCAAGGGTGGATGAGTCCCCTGCTGCTGCCTGCGACCTCCAGAAAGGTGAGGAGCACAGAGCCTGCCTTGGTCTTGTCTCCACCACCCACCACCACCCAGTTAGAGGAGCAGGGCTGCCCTCTCCCTTCACCCGTTCATTCAGGGCGGCGACCGGGACCAGACAAGAGGGCTGCCGGGCCTCGGCAGCCCCTGCAAGATTGCTGAGGGTAGCACGTGGAAAAGACTGGCTGCAGTATATCTGCGAATGAGGGGGAGGGCCAACCCCAGCACCAACAGGCTAGGGCCTTGGCGTCTGGCTCCCCTCCTATACCGTCGCCTTTCCCGAGGTCGCTCTCTGTGCCGCCGTTCGGCCGTCCCCTCCCTCCCGAGGTCCACAATCGGCCCTGGGGTTTCGAGGGTCCTCTCCTCGCATTGCCGGGGGTGCCTGATGTTTCACACTCCCAATTTTCCACGCTACCTTACTTCATGCCAACTGTCATACGTCTAAAGTAGTCAAGCCATACAAATGTTTTTTCCATGTACTGGATGTGATCATGTATTGTTATTTCAACCCCTTTTGAAAATACTGGTTGATGTCACCTGTCTCTATGTTGCCTCAAGTACGAGTGGAGATGCCAAAATTCTTATTGACCTGTGGGACCTCCTCCTCTACCTCCTCCTCTATCACTGGCCTCCCTACTGTGGGACCTCCTCCTCTACGGCCTTTAATGTAGCAAACAGTTTCTCACTTCCATAACTTCTCCTCTCAGTCTTTCTTTTGCATTTTCTAACCATTGCAGCCTGTAAATAGAAAATGTATATGTAGGCGACTGAAAATAACCTCAATGTTCTCTATGCCCACAGTAAGCATTTTGCCCCTTGCGCTATATGGGAGTTTTGCCCCATTCAAACTAACAATGTGCAATCTCATTTACAAGTTTTGAAGATTTTGAATTTTTGAAGTGGTTTCAGATATCCTACTTGTTGATCATTTAGTTTCAGGATCTCTGATATTGTCTCTCCTGCTGTTCCATTTTTCTCAGTGAATAGTGTCAGCAGGAGTGGTGTGTGGCGATCCAGTGCTGAACAGAAACTGAGTTCTGGGTTGATATTTGCAAATTTATGGAATTCAGCATAAACCTGAAAAAAAAGATAATTAACAAAAAATGGAATTGTAAGTTACCTTTAAATAATAATAATAAGAAGAAGAACCTGAAGACAGTCTGTGCTTGCTGACTTCACTATAAAATTACTAATGTTAAATTATCTCAACCTAGGTTTAAAAAAATGGTATACAAATAATGGCAATATACAGTGTTAAAAAATGTCCTACTGCCATATAATTCAAACCTTGATCTTCCAAATATGTTACACATTGTCACGTGGTTCACCATGAAATACATAGAAATCAGCTAGGGGTACCAATCTTTTGAAGGTAGTGCTTAAATTGATGTCCCTTTGTGTTACAAACAAATGGGCAGGACTAACATTTCCACTGCATTTTGAATGGGGCTTAGCGAAGTCAAGTCTGTAAAAACACTGTAGAGAGAGAAAAAAATCCCAAAAAACAGCGGTTTCCAAGACTGCATTTATGGAAAAAAATGTCAAGTCAATATATAACGTTGTGGATTTAAGTGGTATTCAGACTTGATACATAAAAAAAAAAAAAAAAATGTGTACAACA
>NW_024475119.1:0-9773 GCF_017654505.1 Polyodon spathula
TGAGCAGAGCACTTCACCACACACTGAGCAGAGCACTTCAACATGCACAGCAAACACCAGACACTGAGCAGAGCACTTCAACATGCACAGCAAACACCAGACACTGAGCAGAGCACTTCAACATGCACAGCAAACACCAGACACTGAGCAGAGCACTTCAACATGCACAGCAAACACCAGACACTGAGCAGAGCACTTCAACATGCACAGCAAACACCAGACACTGAGCAGAGCACTTCAACATGCACAGCAAACACCACACACTGAGCAGAGCACTTCAACATGCACAGCAAACACCAGACACTGAGCAGAGCACTTCAACATGCACAGCAAACACCAGACACTGAGCAGAGCACTTCAACATGCACAGCAAACACCAGACACTGAGCAGAGCACTTCAACATGCACAGCAAACACCAGACACTGAGCAGAGCACTTCAACATGCACAGCAAACACCAGACACTGAGCAGAGCACTTCAACATGCACAGCAAACACCAGACACTGAGCAGAGCACTTCAACATGCACAGCAAACACCAGACACTGAGCAGAGCACTTCAACATGCACAGCAAACACCAGACACTGAGCAGAGCACTTCAACATGCACAGCAAACACCAGACACTGAGCAGAGCACTTCAACATGCACAGCAAACACCAGACACTGAGCAGAGCACTTCAACATGCACAGCAAACACCAGACACTGAGCAGAGCACTTCAACATGCACAGCAAACACCAGACACTGAGCAGAGCACTTCAACATGCACAGCAAACACCACACACTGAGCAGAGCACTTCAACATGCACAGCAAACACCAGACACTGAGCAGAGCACTTCAACATGCACAGCAAACACCAGACACTGAGCAGAGCACTTCAACATGCACAGCAAACACCAGACACTGAGCAGAGCACTTCAACATGCACAGCAAACACCAGACACTGAGCAGAGCACTTCAACATGCACAGCAAACACCAGACACTGAGCAGAGCACTTCAACATGCACAGCAAACACCAGACACTGAGCAGAGCACTTCAACATGCACAGCAAACACCAGACACTGAGCAGAGCACTTCAACATGCACAGCAAACACCAGACACTGAGCAGAGCACTTCAACATGCACAGCAAACACCAGACACTGAGCAGAGCACTTCAACATGCACAGCAAACACCAGACACTGAGCAGAGCACTTCAACATGCACAGCAAACACCAGACACTGAGCAGAGCACTTCAACATGCACAGCAAACACCAGACACTGAGCAGAGCACTTCAACATGCACAGCAAACACCAGACACTGAGCAGAGCACTTCAACATGCACAGCAAACACCAGACACTGAGCAGAGCACTTCAACATGCACAGCAAACACCAGACACTGAGCAGAGCACTTCAACATGCACAGCAAACACCACACACTGAGCAGAGCACTTCAACATGCACAGCAAACACCACACACTGAGCAGAGCACTTCAACATGCACAGCAAACACCAGACACTGAGCAGAGCACTTCAACATGCACAGCAAACACCAGACACTGAGCAGAGCACTTCAACATGCACAGCAAACACCAGACACTGAGCAGAGCACTTCAACATGCACAGCAAACACCAGACACTGAGCAGAGCACTTCAACATGCACAGCAAACACCAGACACTGAGCAGAGCACTTCAACATGCACAGCAAACACCAGACACTGAGCAGAGCACTTCAACATGCACAGCAAACACCAGACACTGAGCAGAGCACTTCAACATGCACAGCAAACACCAGACACTGAGCAGAGCACTTCAACATGCACAGCAAACACCAGACACTGAGCAGAGCACTTCAACATGCACAGCAAACACCAGACACTGAGCAGAGCACTTCAACATGCACAGCAAACACCAGACACTGAGCAGAGCACTTCAACATGCACAGCAAACACCAGACACTGAGCAGAGCACTTCAACATGCACAGCAAACACCAGACACTGAGCAGAGCACTTCAACATGCACAGCAAACACCAGACACTGAGCAGAGCACTTCAACATGCACAGCAAACACCAGACACTGAGCAGAGCACTTCAACATGCACAGCAAACACCAGACACTGAGCAGAGCACTTCAACATGCACAGCAAACACCAGACACTGAGCAGAGCACTTCAACATGCACAGCAAACACCAGACACTGAGCAGAGCACTTCAACATGCACAGCAAACACCAGACACTGAGCAGAGCACTTCAACATGCACAGCAAACACCAGACACTGAGCAGAGCACTTCAACATGCACAGCAAACACCAGACACTGAGCAGAGCACTTCAACATGCACAGCAAACACCAGACACTGAGCAGAGCACTTCAACATGCACAGCAAACACCACACACTGAGCAGAGCACTTCAACATGCACAGCAAACACCAGACACTGAGCAGAGCACTTCAACATGCACAGCAAACACCAGACACTGAGCAGAGCACTTCAACATGCACAGCAAACACCACACACTGAGCAGAGCACTTCAACATGCACAGCAAACACCAGACACTGAGCAGAGCACTTCAACATGCACAGCAAACACCAGACACTGAGCAGAGCACTTCAACATGCACAGCAAACACCAGACACTGAGCAGAGCACTTCAACATGCACAGCAAACACCAGACACTGAGCAGAGCACTTCAACATGCACAGCAAACACCAGACACTGAGCAGAGCACTTCAACATGCACAGCAAACACCAGACACTGAGCAGAGCACTTCAACATGCACAGCAAACACCACACACTGAGCAGAGCACTTCAACATGCACAGCAAACACCAGACACTGAGCAGAGCACTTCAACATGCACAGCAAACACCAGACACTGAGCAGAGCACTTCAACATGCACAGCAAACACCAGACACTGAGCAGAGCACTTCAACATGCACAGCAAACACCAGACACTGAGCAGAGCACTTCAACATGCACAGCAAACACCAGACACTGAGCAGAGCACTTCAACATGCACAGCAAACACCAGACACTGAGCAGAGCACTTCAACATGCACAGCAAACACCAGACACTGAGCAGAGCACTTCAACATGCACAGCAAACACCAGACACTGAGCAGAGCACTTCAACATGCACAGCAAACACCAGACACTGAGCAGAGCACTTCAACATGCACAGCAAACACCAGACACTGAGCAGAGCACTTCAACATGCACAGCAAACACCAGACACTGAGCAGAGCACTTCAACATGCACAGCAAACACCAGACACTGAGCAGAGCACTTCAACATGCACAGCAAACACCAGACACTGAGCAGAGCACTTCAACATGCACAGCAAACACCAGACACTGAGCAGAGCACTTCAACATGCACAGCAAACACCACACACTGAGCAGAGCACTTCAACATGCACAGCAAACACCAGACACTGAGCAGAGCACTTCAACATGCACAGCAAACACCAGACACTGAGCAGAGCACTTCAACATGCACAGCAAACACCAGACACTGAGCAGAGCACTTCAACATGCACAGCAAACACCAGACACTGAGCAGAGCACTTCAACATGCACAGCAAACACCAGACACTGAGCAGAGCACTTCAACATGCACAGCAAACACCAGACACTGAGCAGAGCACTTCAACATGCACAGCAAACACCAGACACTGAGCAGAGCACTTCAACATGCACAGCAAACACCAGACACTGAGCAGAGCACTTCAACATGCACAGCAAACACCAGACACTGAGCAGAGCACTTCAACATGCACAGCAAACACCAGACACTGAGCAGAGCACTTCAACATGCACAGCAAACACCAGACACTGAGCAGAGCACTTCAACATGCACAGCAAACACCAGACACTGAGCAGAGCACTTCAACATGCACAGCAAACACCAGACACTGAGCAGAGCACTTCAACATGCACAGCAAACACCAGACACTGAGCAGAGCACTTCAACATGCACAGCAAACACCAGACACTGAGCAGAGCACTTCAACATGCACAGCAAACACCAGACACTGAGCAGAGCACTTCAACATGCACAGCAAACACCAGACACTGAGCAGAGCACTTCAACATGCACAGCAAACACCAGACACTGAGCAGAGCACTTCAACATGCACAGCAAACACCAGACACTGAGCAGAGCACTTCAACATGCACAGCAAACACCAGACACTGAGCAGAGCACTTCAACATGCACAGCAAACACCAGACACTGAGCAGAGCACTTCAACATGCACAGCAAACACCAGACACTGAGCAGAGCACTTCAACATGCACAGCAAACACCAGACACTGAGCAGAGCACTTCAACATGCACAGCAAACACCAGACACTGAGCAGAGCACTTCAACATGCACAGCAAACACCAGACACTGAGCAGAGCACTTCAACATGCACAGCAAACACCAGACACTGAGCAGAGCACTTCAACATGCACAGCAAACACCAGACACTGAGCAGAGCACTTCAACATGCACAGCAAACACCAGACACTGAGCAGAGCACTTCAACATGCACAGCAAACACCAGACACTGAGCAGAGCACTTCAACATGCACAGCAAACACCACACACTGAGCAGAGCACTTCAACATGCACAGCAAACACCAGACACTGAGCAGAGCACTTCAACATGCACAGCAAACACCAGACACTGAGCAGAGCACTTCAACATGCACAGCAAACACCAGACACTGAGCAGAGCACTTCAACATGCACAGCAAACACCAGACACTGAGCAGAGCACTTCAACATGCACAGCAAACACCAGACACTGAGCAGAGCACTTCAACATGCACAGCAAACACCAGACACTGAGCAGAGCACTTCAACATGCACAGCAAACACCAGACACTGAGCAGAGCACTTCAACATGCACAGCAAACACCACACACTGAGCAGAGCACTTCAACATGCACAGCAAACACCAGACACTGAGCAGAGCACTTCAACATGCACAGCAAACACCAGACACTGAGCAGAGCACTTCAACATGCACAGCAAACACCAGACACTGAGCAGAGCACTTCAACATGCACAGCAAACACCAGACACTGAGCAGAGCACTTCAACATGCACAGCAAACACCAGACACTGAGCAGAGCACTTCAACATGCACAGCAAACACCAGACACTGAGCAGAGCACTTCAACATGCACAGCAAACACCAGACACTGAGCAGAGCACTTCAACATGCACAGCAAACACCAGACACTGAGCAGAGCACTTCAACATGCACAGCAAACACCAGACACTGAGCAGAGCACTTCAACATGCACAGCAAACACCAGACACTGAGCAGAGCACTTCAACATGCACAGCAAACACCAGACACTGAGCAGAGCACTTCAACATGCACAGCAAACACCAGACACTGAGCAGAGCACTTCAACATGCACAGCAAACACCAGACACTGAGCAGAGCACTTCAACATGCACAGCAAACACCAGACACTGAGCAGAGCACTTCAACATGCACAGCAAACACCAGACACTGAGCAGAGCACTTCAACATGCACAGCAAACACCAGACACTGAGCAGAGCACTTCAACATGCACAGCAAACACCAGACACTGAGCAGAGCACTTCAACATGCACAGCAAACACCAGACACTGAGCAGAGCACTTCAACATGCACAGCAAACACCAGACACTGAGCAGAGCACTTCAACATGCACAGCAAACACCAGACACTGAGCAGAGCACTTCAACATGCACAGCAAACACCACACACTGAGCAGAGCACTTCAACATGCACAGCAAACACCAGACACTGAGCAGAGCACTTCAACATGCACAGCAAACACCAGACACTGAGCAGAGCACTTCAACATGCACAGCAAACACCAGACACTGAGCAGAGCACTTCAACATGCACAGCAAACACCAGACACTGAGCAGAGCACTTCAACATGCACAGCAAACACCAGACACTGAGCAGAGCACTTCAACATGCACAGCAAACACCACACACTGAGCAGAGCACTTCAACATGAGCAAACACCAGACACTGAGCAGAGCACTTCAACATGCACAGCAAACACCAGACACTGAGCAGAGCACTTCAACATGCACAGCAAACACCAGACACTGAGCAGAGCACTTCAACATGCACAGCAAACACCAGACACTGAGCAGAGCACTTCAACATGCACAGCAAACACCAGACACTGAGCAGAGCACTTCAACATGCACAGCAAACACCAGACACTGAGCAGAGCACTTCAACATGCACAGCAAACACCAGACACTGAGCAGAGCACTTCAACATGCACAGCAAACACCAGACACTGAGCAGAGCACTTCAACATGCACAGCAAACACCAGACACTGAGCAGAGCACTTCAACATGCACAGCAAACACCAGACACTGAGCAGAGCACTTCAACATGCACAGCAAACACCAGACACTGAGCAGAGCACTTCAACATGCACAGCAAACACCAGACACTGAGCAGAGCACTTCAACATGCACAGCAAACACCAGACACTGAGCAGAGCACTTCAACATGCACAGCAAACACCAGACACTGAGCAGAGCACTTCAACATGCACAGCAAACACCAGACACTGAGCAGAGCACTTCAACATGCACAGCAAACACCAGACACTGAGCAGAGCACTTCAACATGCACAGCAAACACCAGACACTGAGCAGAGCACTTCAACATGCACAGCAAACACCAGACACTGAGCAGAGCACTTCAACATGCACAGCAAACACCAGACACTGAGCAGAGCACTTCAACATGCACAGCAAACACCAGACACTGAGCAGAGCACTTCAACATGCACAGCAAACACCAGACACTGAGCAGAGCACTTCAACATGCACAGCAAACACCAGACACTGAGCAGAGCACTTCAACATGCACAGCAAACACCAGACACTGAGCAGAGCACTTCAACATGCACAGCAAACACCAGACACTGAGCAGAGCACTTCAACATGCACAGCAAACACCAGACACTGAGCAGAGCACTTCAACATGCACAGCAAACACCAGACACTGAGCAGAGCACTTCAACATGCACAGCAAACACCAGACACTGAGCAGAGCACTTCAACATGCACAGCAAACACCAGACACTGAGCAGAGCACTTCAACATGCACAGCAAACACCAGACACTGAGCAGAGCACTTCAACATGCACAGCAAACACCAGACACTGAGCAGAGCACTTCAACATGCACAGCAAACACCAGACACTGAGCAGAGCACTTCAACATGCACAGCAAACACCAGACACTGAGCAGAGCACTTCAACATGCACAGCAAACACCAGACACTGAGCAGAGCACTTCAACATGCACAGCAAACACCAGACACTGAGCAGAGCACTTCAACATGCACAGCAAACACCAGACACTGAGCAGAGCACTTCAACATGCACAGCAAACACCAGACACTGAGCAGAGCACTTCAACATGCACAGCAAACACCAGACACTGAGCAGAGCACTTCAACATGCACAGCAAACACCAGACACTGAGCAGAGCACTTCAACATGCACAGCAAACACCAGACACTGAGCAGAGCACTTCAACATGCACACACACTGAAACACCATGACACTGAGCAGAGCACTTCAACATGCACAGCAAACACCAGACACTGAGCAGAGCACTTCAACATGCACAGCAAACACCAGACACTGAGCAGAGCACTTCAACATGCACAGCAAACACCAGACACTGAGCAGAGCACTTCAACATGCACAGCAAACACCAGACACTGAGCAGAGCACTTCAACATGCACAGCAAACACCAGACACTGAGCAGAGCACTTCAACATGCACAGCAAACACCAGACACTGAGCAGAGCACTTCAACATGCACAGCAAACACCACACACTGAGCAGAGCACTTCAACATGCACAGCAAACACCACACACTGAGCAGAGCACTTCAACATGCACAGCAAACACCAGACACTGAGCAGAGCACTTCAACATGCACAGCAAACACCACACACTGAGCAGAGCACTTCAACATGCACAGCAAACACCAGACACTGAGCAGAGCACTTCAACATGCACAGCAAACACCAGACACTGAGCAGAGCACTTCAACATGCACAGCAAACACCAGACACTGAGCAGAGCACTTCAACATGCACAGCAAACACCAGACACTGAGCAGAGCACTTCAACATGCACAGCAAACACCAGACACTGAGCAGAGCACTTCAACATGCACAGCAAACACCAGACACTGAGCAGAGCACTTCAACATGCACAGCAAACACCAGACACTGAGCAGAGCACTTCAACATGCACAGCAAACACCAGACACTGAGCAGAGCACTTCAACATGCACAGCAAACACCAGACACTGAGCAGAGCACTTCAACATGCACAGCAAACACCAGACACTGAGCAGAGCACTTCAACATGCACAGCAAACACCAGACACTGAGCAGAGCACTTCAACATGCACAGCAAACACCAGACACTGAGCAGAGCACTTCAACATGCACAGCAAACACCAGACACTGAGCAGAGCACTTCAACATGCACAGCAAACACCACACACTGAGCAGAGCACTTCAACATAACAGCAAACACCAGACACTGAGCAGAGCATTTCAACAATGCAAACATATTTCTTTTCATCGCAAGTTCCATCATAAAATTACAATTGAAATTGAAGTTCGCCACAGTGGCGAAGGCTTTGAAAAACGTACTTGTGTGAGACTGTCAGCACATTCAACGTGTGCTGGTAGACGAATCAATACAGGCTGTTTAGTTTGATGTAATTTTGCAAATGAAAGCTCTTTAGCTTGATCATGTAACAGATACACGCGACAAACGCTGTGTTTGGCGGGAGGACAGAGAGTCTTAATTAGAAACAGTAGAGCGGAGGTGCTGTTGTAAAAAAAAAAAAAAATAAACACATGACATTCAAATGGAAAATATATATATAAATAATTGTACAAACGAATTCCCAGAATCATGTTCTGAAAGATGCAGCCCAAGGAATACCAGTCACCTGTGCACAAAAAAAAAACTAAAATATGACGGTGATCCCAGTCACAGGGAGGTGAAGCAGGCATGCTTTCAAACACAGCCTCTCTGGTATATCGGAAACCTTTTTTTTCGTTCTTTGCTCTCTTTAAAATGTGTTGAAATTTATTGGAAATAGTAACAGAGTAGATTCGAAAGAGGAACAATTTAATAATAAAAACACATTATTTTAAGGAATATGATTTTAATGTCTGAATCAGTGCAATATTACTGTCACTAGTCCCAGGTGAAAAAACACGGTAAAATAAAAATAAAAACAAGCTCTCATCCGGTTTTTCAGAAAATGTCGCTGCTGGATTACATGTGTCCAGATAACAAATAACCACGATTAATAGCTTTAAATAGTTTAATAGATGCTTTATTTCTGATATAACCTAATTTAACAAAATAAATAAAATCGTGGTAATAATGATTAATATACAACTTTTTTTATTTGGTTTTATATTTTAATAACACAATACAAATCACTTTTAATGTTAGTGCACATGTAACGCATGCACATTATGGTTATATTATTGATGCATCATTATCAGAAATTAAATAATTAAATCTAAGCTGAAAAAAATCTAAAAAAGCTTTTAAAAAGGTCGCGTGTTTTTAGCCCTCTTCATCGTCTCTTCCTCGTCGGGCGGGAGTCCCGCATCTCAGACGAGCTTTAAAGAGGTATAAGTGAGGCCTATGCGTGTCCATTTACATATTAAAGCGATACCACTAAATACGCCTTTTCCTTTTTGC
>NW_024475120.1:0-5638 GCF_017654505.1 Polyodon spathula
TTGCATGGATACACAATTTAAATATGTAAATATGATATTATAACACTCGATTTGTACACAGTGTGTGTTTGCTATGACAATTCAAACAAAACATCGCTGATCTATGATCATTTAAAAGCTGAATCCATCTCCGCAGTATAGGATCACAATAAGCCTGGTGTTTTGTATCAAATTAATCCTGATCTCCTGTTTACATTCTGAAAAACCCAATCGCAACATTTAATCGTGACAAAGTGCGATCGGATAAACAAAACCGAATCCGGATCACAGTCATCCCGCTCGCATTTCGAGGTTTTGAAAAACCCAATTGCACAATATAATTAGGGCTTCTAGTTTTGTGTTTTTATTCTCCATCTCTCTCCCTCCCTTTAATCCTTAATTAATAGTTGTTAAACCTTAACTGAATACAGACTGTTCAAATTAGCGACGCGCTGCTAAAAACGAACGCAGTGGAAATGAACAAACTGAATGCGGGTTCAAATAGAATCAGATGAGATCAATGCACGCCGCTTGTGAACTCAATCAAGATATGAAGGGTAAAAAGAAACAGCTTCCTTTGGGAATTAGTGTTTGATTAAGAGAGAGAATCCGCTCAGAATGTGTCTAAAGGGCCGTCACGTGATCTAACCCCCCCCCCCCCCCCCCCCCCAAAACTACAAACCCTAAATATAATCCAGGGGCAACCACTCCTGCAAACAGCTGTAACTGCTGAAGTCGAGTCACCTATTACAAAAACACGCGACTCTCAAAAAATAAATAAAGCGACTCTAAAAACAAGTGAAACTGCGCTTATTGTAGCGGACTTGGCGACTGTGTCCGTGACTGGCAAACTGAAAAGAGCCTTGACATTGAGATGAAAACAAAGCGAGACAACAGCAGCAGCAATCTTTGCGTCCCGGGCCTGCTTGGGGGGCGGGGCACCGGCCCCACGAGCGCAGAGAGCCGTGTTCCATCCCCGGCCCGCGCCCGACGCGCAAATTCCATCAAAATTAGCGCTACTAATAACTGTAATAATTGTCGTTGCATATGTGCGCAAAAACATAAAAACAACAATAAAAACACGAATTTATAGTGACTGTGTACTAAATCATAATAGGGCATATATAGAAAATAAGAACGCATTGCAGCAAATAGAAAATGCATGTGTTTTTAAATACATATTAAAACGTCAATAACAATATGGAAAACCCTTGGATAGAGAAAATTTTTATAGAAAATGACATATTGCTAATTCCTTTCTATGATAATTTGTTTTTTCAAATGAAATGAAGCGACACAATGTGCTTAGAAAAATAAGAACTTATTTTATTGACACATACTTTACACGTCCGTGCATAAAAAAAGAGAAACCAGACATGAAAAATGCAGTAAATTCACACCACAGGAGATCACAGGCTACACGAACAGCACTGCTCAGTACATTTGCATGATTGAAAATTAAAGGCATGTCTTTTGGGACCAATATGTTGCAGCGTATTGCTATTTTTGTTTTCTTTTTTTTTAAATAACAGCTAAACATTAAAAGCCCAATACAGACGATAATTCAAAGCAAAAGCAATACTTTGATGAAAGAAACGTATTTTCGCGACGAGAATGCAGTGCATAAATGAACACAAAGCACAACACTCGTGTAAAAATATGTATTGATAATTCATAGTAATATTAATAATAATAAATAAAATTAAAAAGTCGCCTAGATTTACTGTTACGCTACCATTAAATCATACTAATTCGTGGCAATATAGGCTTGTTATTCGTCAAAAAAAATACGAATACAGTAAAAGACGGGGTATACGTCGACATGCTTAAAAAGTTGGAAAAATATCATTTTCATATTAATAAAATACTGCCCAGATGTCAAAACTCGCCTCTCTGGCTCTGCAAGCAGTTCAGAATAACTGCTGTTTTAATCGCCGCCCCTTACAATGCTGAAACAAAGGGTGCAACAGGCTCGCGATTTGATTGGCCGCCTGTGAATGTTGGAACAAGCTCCTCGAAACATGATTGGTCCCACTGAATGATGGAACAAGCTCCTTTCGATTTGATTGGCCCCAATGTTGGAACAAGCTCCTTGACTCTCAAATCGAGATGACGGCTCTTGCGCGCAGAGGGGATCCCCAGGACCGAGTTTGAGAAGCCCTGGTCTGGAGCCTCACAAGCGCACCCAAGGCGTGGCGATAGTATCTCCCGATAGCGCACACACCCCCTGGCGTGTATTACTGATTCATTAATGCAGTCATTAGCGGTATATTGTGTTTATATACACTCTCTATTGATTCAGATATTCGGGTTGGATACCGAGGAATCGTTATTGCGAAGCCAGCGGAACTGCAGCGCTTCTCCGACCCGGCGAAGGAAGCGTTTGTCCCGGATAACCCCTCCCGTGATGAGCGGCGCTGCCATGACAACCTATCAAATCACCCGCACGGCTCCTATGCTTTAGAGCGCGTCAGGAACGATTTATTGTTTCACAAAATAACATCAATAAGATTGAGCTGAGCTGCCAGAGTGTAATAAACAAACCCTCAAATATCAGAGAATAGATACAGAGACCAGCCGTGGCACCAGCAAGAGGGGACAATGAAAGCGCCAGTTAAAGATTAAATACATAAATAACGACATGAAACAAAAATACACGTGGGCATGTTTTAATAAAATAAATCTACACCGCTATAATTCAGAGTATTTATCTAAATAATCTCACAGCTAATTCTTTACAAATTAATCATTTCTGTTTCCCCCGAGTGCTAAGTAATGTGGCGTTATAGTTTCTTAACATTAATGGATTTTAGAAATCATCTATGCTAGTCTGCCCCTCAAACAGTTTAAAATATAATTTAGATTTATATGGCAGTTAGTATATAAATGAATTTCGAAAACGGGTCGCATTTTGTAATTTAAATAGGTATGAGCTACCAAAACGTATTTTTGTTTCATATGGTTATTAATGTATTTATTTGATTAAACTTTAATCGAGGCTTTCATTTTATCTTCTTGAAGTCACCACAGCGCCTCGCGCCGCTCGGAACTTTCGCATTTTTAAATCCTAACGGTCTCTGCTCAGCTGAGTGGAACGTTCAGGAGCCGGTTGCCTAGCAGCGTCTCCCCCTCTTCTCTGCCCCGCCCTCTCTCCCTCTCTCGCTGCACAGGCTGGGAGTTCAGATTTAGCTTCGTTATATTATAGAGCGCAATTCTTTACTAACTTTTACAAACGAGCTGATTAGAGGCTTCGTGTTTTCAAGATGGTTCAGGTGCAGCCGGGCAGACTGACTGGAGCATCATTACAGGATACCGCACTGCGCTCGGCTTTGTGTGGCGGCTGATACACAAAATAACGAACGACTGTTAAAGAAATCCCATGTGTTGCTTTTTAATGCTAAATATGGATCTGGTATTCAAAGTATTATCTACAGTTAATAATTCAGCTATATTCATATTCAGAATGTAATACAGTATTAAGACAGGTTCCAGTAATAGAAATCAATGTTCATTGACCATTCCCATACATTCTCTATATGTTTCCACATTGTGGTTGCAATCCACAGGCACAAGGGGCTCAGTGATGTTAACAACTAGAGCCCACAATTAACCAATATATTTAATGTAAAGAAATGGTTCATGTCTTTCTTTCTCATAGCTGCTTCTGTGTGTATACACCAGTGCTATTTATTGTGTGTAATTACCCGTCTTGTCTAAGAATGTGCAGATTATATATAAAAAGATATTTATGAGAGAGTTGCCGGTGATGAGGGCTCTACCGTGTGACAGTTGACCGCGACTGGAGTTATATTATGAACGGGGATTGTGGTGTTTCGCAGGTATAGTCTGTGTTTCTTAGATGATAAAAACATACTTTTGTAATCTTTTTAATGTGTGACTCAAAACTTAAGGTAGAATCAAAAATAACATCCAAATTTCAGACTTAAAATTAGGAGTTAAATCCCTCTAGTGTGAGGGGATGTGAAGTAGAGTCAAATATATTTTCATAATTCTGTAAATATATTTTTGAATATATTCATATTTCAAGTAAACGTGGCTTTATTATTATAATGGAAACACATTACACGTGACCTCACTTCTGTAACTAAAAGACAATAAAACAAAGACGTTCCCATACCGGGAGTCGAACCCGGGCCGCCTGGGTGAAAACCAGAAATCCTAACCGCTAGACCTTATGGGAAGCTGTGCAGTAAATTCATGGGCATGCAACAGTAGCTAGTATACAGGACAACGATTGTTAAATGAAGCTAAAACATTTTATTGCAAACACGTTAGAAATGCAAAGAAACTTCAAGCCATTTATATTTATTCTCAAATAGGACAACTTCCGTTGCTAAAAAAGACCTCCCTTTGTGCTTCTCTGAACACATGCAATGGAGGGCGCACTGGAGTTTTTCAGTCTGGGGAATATTACAAATTAACAGACTGTACTTTAAAATACGCATGTAGGGCGGGAGTCTCTGTTTACCAAAAAACTGTCACACTGTATTTATATCTGTAATGCGTAGGCAATAAATGCGTACATACAAATCTACCATTTGAGCTAAATCCCCTGCAAGTGTGTCTCCTATTCTCAGAGGTTATATCGCATCTTGATACGAGTCATTTATATTGGATTTTTTTTTTCCCCCTTGACAATGTAGTCTGCCATTTGCAAATTTAGAAAGCGCGTCTGTACAAGACCAGAGCCAATCAACCTGCTATTTCGCTTTCCTTTCACTACCATATTCTAGTGTGCTTGTTCAGAATATGCGTGAATCCTGGAAACGTCTTGATAATATGTGAACAAAGCCAGCAGTCACTCTATTGATCACCCTGTGGATTAACCGCTATTGGAACACAGTGATTGTGTTAAACACGGTAATAGACTTTCAATGTACACGTTTTAGCGCTAAACGTTTGTTGAGACAGTTCAAGCGCTGAGCTTTCAGGCAGCCTGTAGCCGTGTTTACCTATTTCCTGGATGTTTGCCTTTTGGTGTTGAACGTTTCTCATTATATACAGGCTTCAATCGACATCGAGCCGAAATAGCTCAGTTGGGAGAGCGTTAGACTGAAGATCTAAAGGTCCCTGGTTCGATCCCGGGTTTCGGCAAGTCAAGGCTTATTTATGCTTCAATATGAACTAGAAACAGAGAACATTAAGGAAATAACAACGTATTACAGGACCATTTTCTAATGTCATTAAGAAATGCAAAAAGCATCATCCCTGAGAGGATGGAGTGTACTAACGTATTTAGAAATGAATTGTACCTTTGCATTACTTTGAATATATCATTGTTCAGTTTAACATGAGAAAAACTTCGTGCGTGTGGCCGGTTAGCTCAGTTGGTTAGAGCGTGGTGCTAATAACGCCAAGGTCGCGGGTTCAATCCCCGTACGGGCCATGACTTTTCTTCTTTAAATAAACCACACCCGCAGTAATGCTGTAGATGGCAGTATAGGCTGATTAATGAACCGAAGTCAAATGCCTTTGTGAAACTCTATCAGATTTGTACGAGGCAATCACACGTGGGAAAATGTAAGTAGTTGTAAATGTAAATGGTTTTCAAACGGGGGTGCTCGAGCGCTCCTCAGGGGGTACATGAGAAACATCCTGTAATGGACAGCGCATTTGTATTTATTTATTTATTTTTTAC
>NW_024475120.1:9539-10000 GCF_017654505.1 Polyodon spathula
CACAGATAAGAATATATCTAGAAATAATATGGAAAAATTATGGCTTAACAGACATTCATAGGTCATAAATTAAAAAAAAGTGTTTGCACAGACTCTGGCTTTGTAAAAAGCAGGAAACTGTGGAAAACTGCTTGGAATAGCACATTCAAAAGTCAGGTACAGGTCAGAGCCTGGTTAGTACAATTTTTAAGGGATAAATAATTCTAATGAAAACTATTACCACTTAAACTTAGTGAAACTAATTGACTTAAACAATCTTTTGTCAAATATTCTGTTAGACATCGGTATATGGAATTAAAACTGACTCATTAATAAAATGATGAAACAACATGAGGTTAAAAGAAACACATACCTTTAATTTAGTAAAATATAATCAATTAGAAGATGATGTCACATATTAAGAACATCTCTCATATATAACACATATAAAATAGTGTTTTGCATGCACATATAACAGTAGT
>NW_024475121.1:0-2000 GCF_017654505.1 Polyodon spathula
GTTTTTATATTATATTATAAACCAAGATCCTGGGAACATTGGTTCACTTAACTTTTCAGATAAAGGAGGGGCTCGGAGGAAAACAAGGAATGAGATCATAAGAGTTGAAACAAATGTTTTGAATTTATTTGAGTACATGACACCTATTAATCTGAAAAGTTAGTCCGGATCGTTTGAAAAACTATTATGTGTAAAATGGATAAGAACTGTCTCACTGATTAATGATTGGATTTAATTGAGGCGTCCCATGTATTCCAATGGGATGAAAAACCTATATAACTCCTAGGTAAATTACAATAGACCACCACACTCATCACAGACAGGGTAAGGTGGTCCATCTTCTGCAAACCAAAACACAATTGAGCTGAAAGAACTCAGTTTAATTTGCCTGGTGAAGACAGCCCTATCCTTTTACGATCTATATTCAAGGGTAAGCATTAATCAATTATTATTTAATCTCACATGTATTGCATGTATTGCTATAAGGGACTCACGCTATGTTTTAGAAATAAGAGAGTGATTTGTTGAATGTGCTGAAATAGACCATTGGGTACTTTAAGTGACGTGTTCTTGGCCTGCTTGTCGGCCTTGAATACATACATATATACATGCATTAAAGTGTTCACTCTGGACTGCCCAGTGTGTCTGTCAGCTGGGGATACGAAGTAGCCTGTAACTACTCTATCCAATATTTAACCGTTAATAAACCGAAGGAGTACTGATCATACTCCGATTCGTAAAAAAAACTTTAAATACATGAGTCTGTCAATTTCTTGGGTGCTATATTAGTCATCTGGATATATTGCGGGTCTAGTGCAGAACAATACCCCACTAGGAGTAATATCATCTCTGTCCTCCTAACGTCTCCCCTGAGATAAGAGTATATGCTGAGCGAAATGGAAAGAGTACGTAAAGAAATCTGAACCCACGGATTTCGTGACAAAACATTGGCGTGCAGCCTTTGCAAAACAATGAACCCCAGTCTCCTTTTTTTCAATTTCCATTTTGAAGTACATGCTGACTAACTGAGCCATTCCAAACATATCAAAACGAAATCCCACCTAAACTACTTTACTCCTTTATAGCGACCGACTCTCGATACCCATAGAAATGCTAGCCACCAGTTAAAAGCAGTCAGGCGGCCCTAACAGGCAATAGCACACAGCTCGGAGTGACGGCAAAATTACTGTGGTCTCCAAGACAGGTAGACCCGATTTAAAAACGTGTCCCTCATAACAGGACAGGTAGGTCTGCACTTCTTTGGAAACTCGGTGGACCAAAACCCTGCTGACCTCTGGCTCGTTGGTCTAGGGGTATGATTCTCGCTTCAGGTGCGAGAGGTCCCGGGTTCAAATCCCGGACGAGCCCTCTTCTAAAATTATTTTGCATTAAACTTTTCCAATTCCTATCTATTGCGGATAATCGCTCTCAAATTCCATGAACAACAATATCAGAGCGACCAAGGGCTGATTGCACGATGGTTAAACCAGAACTGCAGTCTTTGTTGAAACTGCAAAGCAACCCAGCAAACATGTACGTATTGGGCCCATAAGGGCAAAACATGGGCACTGTGGGCACGTTCAGCCCATAAAAAACCCGCACTGGCCCAATTTGGGTTCAGCAGAATACAGCCACCATAGCTAAGACAATGTTGGGCCAATGCTGGGCCAGTACACACTAAAACCAAAGCTACGGTAGAAAAAAGATGTTCATTTACATATATGTATGATTTTTTCTAATGCAAAAGCACAAACACTATAAAATAACACTTTAAAATAACGGCAAAATTAAAGTACAAATGTACTTCAAATAAGACTAAATTACAATGATACATACATTATATATGTTAGTTTCTATTTTAAAGGCTTTTTCCTAGTCCTTGTTCATTGAGCTCCGCTTTTCCCATTTAAAAAATAATTGGCGCTCGCTGACTCAACATTGCAAATGTGTCGTGATCACAAGCATTATAAACAGGCTAAGCTTGTTAATAAGTGTGAAGT
>NW_024475122.1:0-2000 GCF_017654505.1 Polyodon spathula
TAACTTAATTTAATGTAAGTGGATTTTTGTGTATTCTTTAAGATTTAAATTTTAAATTTATATATATATATATATATATATATATATATATATATATATTATATATATATAAAAGAAAAATAACAGCTATAAGGTAATTCACAGAACTGACAGGACATGAATAGTTATTATAAATGTGAGTATGGAGGAGGGAGGGGCGCGTTCATCTCCAGCTGCTTAAATCAAGTTGAAGCTCGAGCGAATTCGCAGACGTTGGCGACAGTTGGCGAGAGGAGGACAGAGCAAGGGATTGAGAATATCTTAATATAATAGATAGATAGATTTAATAGAATATAGATAAGATATATGTAGTTTAAGATGCTTAGATTTAGATAGGTATTTAGATAGTTAGATTTTTTATTATTAAAAAAGCCAATGTTTTTCAAGGTAGGATACTTTATAATTTAATTGGTAAATGTACAGCACTATAACTTGAATACTGTAAATTATGATATTGTAATTTGTGTGCAGTGTTAAATAACGGCAGCTGTTCAAGTGCCTTTTTGTCAGATGTGTCAGTGTAGCATATTTAGCAGTCTTTTTTAAGTACAGGAGGGGAGGACTGGTGGAGTTAGCTTGATGTTCGATATTCGTTTGATATTCATTACTGTGGACTTAAACGCATATCTGGCATGAATTAAAATAGTTTGAAACGCACGACATTCCCCATCATCCCTACCATAGATACCTGAGCAGGAGAATTATGAGTTGCTCTGACTGAAGCGATGAGCGCCAGTTTCCCGGTAGAATGTTCAGTCTCTGAGGTAAACTGAAAAGGCTTCCTGGGGTGACTGAAAGGGCTTGAAATGCTGCAATGCTGCAGCTAGACAATTTGTGAATTGTTTCACAGTATCTGTTTGATCTGTTAACACTTAGAATAATTAGTGAAAATAAAAACATATCGCACTTACCCACAAGTTTACCCTGTGTGAATAAAAAGGCCTTTTCAGTTTACCTCAGACTGAACATTCTACCGCGAAACTGGCGCTCATCGTTTAAGTAGAGCGAACTTAAGAACTACATTTCACCCCCATCATCCTCCTGCTCAAGAATCTATGGTGGAGATGATGAAAAATGTAGTGCTGAAGTTCTCCTAAGAGTTCATGTCGTTGTGTTTTCTAATTTGCAGTTGTGTTTTTGAATTTGCAGTTGTGTTTTTGAATTTGCACTTCGGGGTCACTGTTCTCCTAAGAGTTCATGTCGTTGTGTTTTCTAATTTGCAGTTGTGTTTTTGAATTTGCAGTTTTCTAATTTGCAGTTGTGTTTTTGAATTTGCACTTCGGGGTCACTGTACTAAACTATTTTTAGATAAAAACAAATCTTAAATAATCTGTCACCGCAGGTCTGGCGACCGTCAAAAATAATAAATCCCCGGCAATACACAACAATGTGTAAAGCACGGGGATAATGAAAACAAGGGCACAGTCCCGAACAAAAAACAACGGTACGGTGACCAGTCCTGGGTGATCGAAAACGTGCAGGTGCTCAGTGCAGTGGTGCTCCGGATAGTGCTCTCCTTTCGACAGCTCCGGAGATGTGCGTTAACTGTCTATTGGTGCGACAAAGACAGACAATTACAGACAGACAGAAAATAACACACAACACGTACAACACTCTTCACAAATACTCTCTGAGAGCTCCTCTCTCAGTCCTTCTCTCCTAACGTTAACCCAAACGAAGGAGAAGATCAGCGTTACCCTGGCCCCTATATGTAATCCCGCATGATATCTAGGTAAACAGTTGCAGCTGCCTTATTACCTTTCAAATCAATACGGTCTTACAACAGAGTCGCGCTTCCCTCCAGGCTGACCCACTTCCCTGACCCGGAAACGAACTGTCAGGCCAGCCTTTCCAGATACTTCTCCTCCCGTTCTTTAGCGCCCTCACAGGTCGGGAGGAAGATTCATCACCAGAACTCATCTTTCCGTCACAGGTGGATATAATTATTATGTTTTAGCTAT
>NW_024475123.1:0-13193 GCF_017654505.1 Polyodon spathula
ATAAGGATGAACATGTCACAGCACTTGCAGTCTGCAAGCATGTTGATAGCAACAGGTCATTCTAGCTCTTAATCCCAAGCCAACTACTCTCCTTTTTGATTGTCAGACTGCCTTCCTTGGAACTATTGGTGGGGTGGATGTTCCTAGCGCTGTCCGCAGAATTATGGCAGCCTTACTTGGTAATGGATTGGGAACCAAACTTTGACTGTGTAGAACCTTAACATTAGTTAAATATTTGATCTTTTTTCATTGCATTTCAAATGAGCAGTAAATCTGCATAATATGTTAAATCAATGTTATGTTAAGAATATTATGTAGTAAACAGAGAAGTATTGAAGGACTTACAACAGAAAAAAAATGACTATTACTACTGTAATTTATTTTCCTGATGGTTGGGATGGTGGGGAGTTAGGAGTGAGAGGGGGTGGGGTCGGGAGGTGTGAGGATGGTGGGGAGTTAGGAGTGAGATGGGGTGGGGTCGGGAGGTGTGAGGATGGTGGGGAGTTAGGAGTGAGATGGGGTGGGGTCGGGAGGTGTGAGGATGGTGGGGAGTTAGGAGTGAGATGGGGTGGGGTCGGGAGGTGTGAGGATGGTGGGGAGTTAGGAGTGAGATGGGGTGGGGTCGGGAGGTGTGAGGATGGTGGGGAGTTAGGAGTGAGATGGGGTGGGGTCGGGAGGTGTGAGGATGGTGGGGAGTTAGGAGTGAGATGGGGTGGGGTCGGGAGGTGTGAGGATGGTGGGGAGTTAGGAGTGAGATGGGGTGGGGTCGGGAGGTGTGAGGATGGTGGGGAGTTAGGAGTGAGATGGGGTGGGGTCGGGAGGTGTGAGGATGGTGGGGAGTTAGGAGTGAGATGGGGTGGGGTCGGGAGGTGTGAGGATGGTGGGGAGTTAGGAGTGAGATGGGGTGGGGTCGGGAGGTGTGAGGATGGTGGGGAGTTAGGAGTGAGATGGGGTGGGGTCGGGAGGTGTGAGGATGGTGGGGAGTTAGGAGTGAGATGGGGTGGGGTCGGGAGGTGTGAGGATGGTGGGGAGTTAGGAGTGAGATGGGGTGGGGTCGGGAGGTGTGAGGATGGTGGGGAGTTAGGAGTGAGATGGGGTGGGGTCGGGAGGTGTGAGGATGGTGGGGAGTTAGGAGTGAGAGGGGGTGGGGTCGGGAGGTGTGAGGATGGTGGGGAGTTAGGAGTGAGATGGGGTGGGGTCGGGAGGTGTGAGGATGGTGGGGAGTTAGGAGTGAGATGGGGTGGGGTCGGGAGGTGTGAGGATGGTGGGGGTGAGAGTGAGAGGGGGTGGGGTCGGGAGGTGTGAGGATGGTGGGGAGTTAGGAGTGAGATGGGGTGGGGTCGGGAGGTGTGAGGATGGTGGGGAGTTAGGAGTGAGATGGGGTGGGGTCGGGAGGTGTGATGGTGGGGAGTTAGGAGTGAGATGGGGTGGGGTCGGGAGGTGTGAGGATGGTGGGGAGTTAGGAGTGAGATGGGGTGGGGTCGGGAGGTGTGAGGATGGTGGGGAGTTAGGAGTGAGATGGGGTGGGGTCGGGAGGTGTGAGGATGGTGGGGAGTTAGGAGTGAGATGGGGTGGGGTCGGGAGGTGTGAGGATGGTGGGGAGTTAGGAGTGAGATGGGGTGGGGTCGGGAGGTGTGAGGATGGTGGGGAGTTAGGAGTGAGATGGGGTGGGGTCGGGAGGTGTGAGGATGGTGGGGAGTTAGGAGTGAGATGGGGTGGGGTCGGGAGGTGTGAGGATGGTGGGGAGTTAGGAGTGAGATGGGGTGGGGTCGGGAGGTGTGAGGATGGTGGGGAGTTAGGAGTGAGATGGGGTGGGGTCGGGAGGTGTGAGGATGGTGGGGAGTTAGGAGTGAGATGGGGTGGGGTCGGGAGGTGTGAGGATGGTGGGGAGTGAGGAGTGAGATGGGGTGGGGTCGGGAGGTGTGAGGATGGTGGGGAGTTAGGAGTGAGATGGGGTGGGGTCGGGAGGTGTGAGGATGGTGGGGAGTTAGGAGTGAGATGGGGTGGGGTCGGGAGGTGTGAGGATGGTGGGGGTTAGGAGTGAGAGGGGGTGGGGTCGGGAGGTGTGAGGATGGTGGGGAGTTAGGAGTGAGATGGGGTGGGGTCGGGAGGTGTGAGGATGGTGGGGAGTTAGGAGTGAGATGGGGTGGGGTCGGGAGGTGTGAGGATGGTGGGGAGTTAGGAGTGAGATGGGGTGGGGTCGGGAGGTGTGAGGATGGTGGGGAGTTAGGAGTGAGATGGGGTGGGGTCGGGAGGTGTGAGGATGGTGGGGAGTTAGGAGTGAGATGGGGTGGGGTCGGGAGGTGTGAGGATGGTGGGGAGTTAGGAGTGAGATGGGGTGGGGTCGGGAGGTGTGAGGATGGTGGGGAGTTAGGAGTGAGATGGGGTGGGGTCGGGAGGTGTGAGGATGGTGGGGAGTTAGGAGTGAGATGGGGTGGGGTCGGGAGGTGTGAGGATGGTGGGGAGTTAGGAGTGAGATGGGGTGGGGTCGGGAGGTGTGAGGATGGTGGGGAGTTAGGAGTGAGATGGGGTGGGGTCGGGAGGTGTGAGGATGGTGGGGAGTTAGGAGTGAGATGGGGTGGGGTCGGGAGGTGTGAGGATGGTGGGGAGTTAGGAGTGAGATGGGGTGGGGTCGGGAGGTGTGAGGATGGTGGGGAGTTAGGAGTGAGATGGGGTGGGGTCGGGAGGTGTGAGGATGGTGGGGAGTTAGGAGTGAGATGGGGTGGGGTCGGGAGGTGTGAGGATGGTGGGGAGTTAGGAGTGAGATGGGGTGGGGTCGGGAGGTGTGAGGATGGTGGGGAGTTAGGAGTGAGATGGGGTGGGGTCGGGAGGTGTGAGGATGGTGGGGAGTTAGGATGTGAGATGAGAGGTGGGGTCGGGAGGTGTGAGGATGGTGGGGAGTTAGGAGTGAGATGGGGTGGGGTCGGGAGGTGTGAGGATGGTGGGGAGTTAGGAGTGAGATGGGGTGGGGTCGGGAGGTGTGAGGATGGTGGGGAGTTAGGAGTGAGATGGGGTGGGGTCGGGAGGTGTGAGGATGGTGGGGAGTTAGGAGTGAGATGGGGTGGGGTCGGGAGGTGTGAGGATGGTGGGGAGTTAGGAGTGAGATGGGGTGGGGTCGGGAGGTGTGAGGATGGTGGGGAGTTAGGAGTGAGATGGGGTGGGGTCGGGAGGTGTGAGGATGGTGGGGAGTTAGGAGTGAGATGGGGTGGGGTCGGGAGGTGTGAGGATGGTGGGGAGTTAGGAGTGAGATGGGGTGGGGTCGGGAGGTGTGAGGATGGTGGGGAGTTAGGAGTGAGATGGGGTGGGGTCGGGAGGTGTGAGGATGGTGGGGAGTTAGGAGTGAGATGGGGTGGGGTCGGGAGGTGTGAGGATGGTGGGGAGTTAGGAGTGAGATGGGGTGGGGTCGGGAGGTGTGAGGATGGTGGGGAGTTAGGAGTGAGATGGGGTGGGGTCGGGAGGTGTGAGGATGGTGGGGAGTTAGGAGTGAGATGGGGTGGGGTCGGGAGGTGTGAGGATGGTGGGGAGTTAGGAGTGAGATGGGGTGGGGTCGGGAGGTGTGAGGATGGTGGGGAGTTAGGAGTGAGATGGGGTGGGGTCGGGAGGTGTGAGGATGGTGGGGAGTTAGGAGTGAGATGGGGTGGGGTCGGGAGGTGTGAGGATGGTGGGGAGTTAGGAGTGAGATGGGGTGGGGTCGGGAGGTGTGAGGATGGTGGGGAGTTAGGAGTGAGATGGGGTGGGGTCGGGAGGTGTGAGGATGGTGGGGAGTTAGGAGTGAGATGGGGTGGGGTCGGGAGGTGTGAGGATGGTGGGGAGTTAGGAGTGAGATGGGGTGGGGTCGGGAGGTGTGAGGATGGTGGGGAGTTAGGAGTGAGATGGGGTGGGGTCGGGAGGTGTGAGGATGGTGGGGAGTTAGGAGTGAGATGGGGTGGGGTCGGGAGGTGTGAGGGTGGGAGTTCGGTGTGGTCTGAGGCTGGTGGGGAGTTAGGAGGTGGAGGGGGTGGGGGTCGGGAGGTGTGAGGAGGGGGGGGTGTGCGGGGTGCGGAATGTGAGAGGGGGTGTTGGGTTCGGGATGGTGGGGAGTTAGGAGTGAGATGGGGTGGGGTCGGGAGGTGTGAGGATGGTGGGGAGTTAGGAGTGAGATGGGGTGGGGTCGGGAGGTGTGAGGATGGTGGGGAGTTAGGAGTGAGATGGGGTGGGGTCGGGAGGTGTGAGGATGGTGGGGAGTTAGGAGTGAGATGGGGTGGGGTCGGGAGGTGTGAGGATGGTGGGGAGTTAGGAGTGAGATGGGGTGGGGTCGGGAGGTGTGAGGATGGTGGGGAGTTAGGAGTGAGATGGGGTGGGGTCGGGAGGTGTGAGGATGGTGGGGAGTTAGGAGTGAGATGGGGTGGGGTCGGGAGGTGTGAGGATGGTGGGGAGTTAGGAGTGAGATGGGGTGGGGTCGGGAGGTGTGAGGATGGTGGGGAGTTAGGAGTGAGATGGGGTGGGGTCGGGAGGTGTGAGGATGGTGGGGAGTTAGGAGTGAGATGGGGTGGGGTCGGGAGGTGTGAGGATGGTGGGGAGTTAGGAGTGAGATGGGGTGGGGTCGGGAGGTGTGAGGATGGTGGGGAGTTAGGAGTGAGATGGGGTGGGGTCGGGAGGTGTGAGGATGGTGGGGAGTTAGGAGTGAGATGGGGTGGGGTCGGGAGGTGTGAGGATGGTGGGGAGTTAGGAGTGAGATGGGGTGGGGTCGGGAGGTGTGAGGATGGTGGGGAGTTAGGAGTGAGATGGGGTGGGGTCGGGAGGTGTGAGGATGGTGGGGAGTTAGGAGTGAGATGGGGTGGGGTCGGGAGGTGTGAGGATGGTGGGGAGTTAGGAGTGAGATGGGGTGGGGTCGGGAGGTGTGAGGATGGTGGGGAGTTAGGAGTGAGATGGGGTGGGGTCGGGAGGTGTGAGGATGGTGGGGAGTTAGGAGTGAGATGGGGTGGGGTCGGGAGGTGTGAGGATGGTGGGGAGTTAGGAGTGAGATGGGGTGGGGTCGGGAGGTGTGAGGATGGTGGGGAGTTAGGAGTGAGATGGGGTGGGGTCGGGAGGTGTGAGGATGGTGGGGAGTTAGGAGTGAGATGGGGTGGGGTCGGGAGGTGTGAGGATGGTGGGGAGTTAGGAGTGAGATGGGGTGGGGTCGGGAGGTGTGAGGAGGAGTGGTGGGGAGTTAGGAGTGAGATGGGGTGGGGTCGGGAGGTGTGAGGATGGTGGGGAGTTAGGAGTGAGATGGGGTGGGGTCGGGAGGTGTGAGGATGGTGGGGAGTTAGGAGTGAGATGGGGTGGGGTCGGGAGGTGTGAGGATGGTGGGGAGTTAGGAGTGAGATGGGGTGGGGTCGGGAGGTGTGAGGATGGTGGGGAGTTAGGAGTGAGATGGGGTGGGGTCGGGAGGTATGAGGATGGTGGGGAGTTAGGAGTGAGATAAGGTGGGGTCGGGAGGTGTGAGGATGGTGGGGAGTTAGGAGTGAGATGGGGGGGGTCGGGGGTCGGGAGGTGTGAGGATGGTGGGGAGTTAGGAGTGAGATGGGGTGGGGTCGGGAGGTGTGAGGATGGTGGGGAGTTAGGAGTGAGATGGGGTGGGGTCGGGAGGTGTGAGGATGGTGGGGAGTTAGGAGTGAGATGGGGTGGGGTCGGGAGGTGTGAGGATGGTGGGGAGTTAGGAGTGAGATGGGGTGGGGTCGGGAGGTGTGAGGATGGTGGGGAGTTAGGAGTGAGATGAGATGGTGGGGTCGGGAGGTGTGAGGATGGTGGGGAGTTAGGAGTGAGATGGGGTGGGGTCGGGAGGTGTGAGGATGGTGGGGAGTTAGGAGTGAGATGGGGTGGGGTCGGGAGGTCGAGGAGGTGGGGAGTTAGGAGGAGATGGTGGGGTCGGGAGGTTGAGGAGTGAGAGGAGTGGGGTGGGGTCGGGAGGTGTGAGGATGGTGGGGAGTTAGGAGTGAGATGGGGTGGGGTCGGGAGGTGTGAGGATGGTGGGGAGTTAGGAGTGAGATGGGGTGGGGTCGGGAGGTGTGAGGATGGTGGGGAGTTAGGAGTGAGATGGGGTGGGGTCGGGAGGTGTGAGGATGGTGGGGAGTTAGGAGTGAGATGGGGTGGGGTCGGGAGGTGTGAGGATGGTGGGGAGTTAGGAGTGAGAGGGGGTGGGGTCGGGAGGTGTGAGGATGGTGGGGAGTTAGGAGTGAGATGGGGTGGGGTCGGGAGGTGTGAGGATGGTGGGGAGTTAGGAGTGAGATGGGGTGGGGTCGGGAGGTGTGAGGATGGTGGGGAGTTAGGAGTGAGATGGGGTGGGGTCGGGAGGTGTGAGGATGGTGGGGAGTTAGGAGTGAGATGGGGTGGGGTCAGGAGGTGTGAGGATGGTGGGGAGTGAGAGGGGGTGGGGTCGGGAGGTGTGAGTGAGAGTGGGGGGGTGGGGTCGGGAGGTGTGAGGATGGTGGGGAGTTAGGAGTGAGATGGGGTGGGGTCGGGAGGTGTGAGGATGGTGGGGAGTTAGGAGTGAGATGGAGGTGGGGTCGGGAGGTGTGAGGATGGTGGGGAGTTAGGAGTGAGATGGGGTGGGGTCGGGAGGTGTGAGGATGGTGGGGAGTTAGGAGTGAGATGGGGTGGGGTCGGGAGGTGTGAGGATGGTGGGGAGTTAGGAGTGAGATGGGGTGGGGTCGGGAGGTGTGAGGATGGTGGGGAGTTAGGAGTGAGATGGGGTGGGGTCGGGAGGTGTGAGGATGGTGGGGAGTTAGGAGTGAGATGGGGTGGGGTCGGGAGGTGTGAGGATGGTGGGGAGTTAGGAGTGAGATGGGGTGGGGTCGGGAGGTGTGAGGATGGTGGGGAGTTAGGAGTGAGATGGGGTGGGGTCGGGAGGTGTGAGGATGGTGGGGAGTTAGGAGTGAGATGGGGTGGGGTCGGGAGGTGTGAGGATGGTGGGGAGTTAGGAGTGAGATGGGGTGGGGTCGGGAGGTGTGAGGATGGTGGGGGTGAGAGTGAGAGGGGGTGGGGTCGGGAGGTGTGAGGATGAGAGTGGAGGGGGTGGGGTCGGGAGGTGTGAGGATGGTGGGGAGTTAGGAGTGAGATGGGGTGGGGTCGGGAGGTGTGAGGATGGTGGGGAGTTAGGAGTGAGATGGGGTGGGGTCGGGAGGTGTGAGGATGGTGGGGAGTTAGGAGTGAGATGGGGTGGGGTCGGGAGGTGTGAGGATGGTGGGGAGTTAGGAGTGAGATGGGGTGGGGTCGGGAGGTGTGAGGATGGTGGGGAGTTGAGAGGGGTGGGGTGAGATGGTGGTGGGGTCGGGAGGTGTGAGGATGGTGGGGAGTTAGGAGTGAGATGGGGTGGGGTCGGGAGGTGTGAGGATGGTGGGGAGTTAGGAGTGAGAGGGGGTGGGGTCGGGAGGTGTGAGGATGGTGGGGAGTTAGGAGTGAGATGGGGTGGGGTCGGGAGGTGTGAGGATGGTGGGGAGTTAGGAGTGAGATGGGGTGGGGTCGGGAGGTGTGAGGATGGTGGGGAGTTAGGAGGTGAGATGGGGGGATGGGGTCGGGAGGTGTGAGGATGGTGGGGAGTTAGGAGTGAGAGGGGGTGGGGTCGGGAGGTGTGAGGATGGTGGGGAGTTAGGAGTGAGAGGGGGTGGGGTCGGGAGGTGTGAGGATGGTGGGGAGTTAGGAGTGAGATGGGGTGGGGTCGGGAGGTGTGAGGATGGTGGGGAGTTAGGAGTGAGATGGGGTGGGGTCGGGAGGTGTGAGGATGGTGGGGAGTTAGGAGTGAGATGGGGTGGGGTCGGGAGGTGTGAGGATGGTGGGGAGTTAGGAGTGAGATGGGGTGGGGTCGGGAGGTATGAGGATGGTGGGGAGTTAGGAGTGAGATGGGGTGGGGTCGGGAGGTGTGAGGATGGTGGGGAGTTAGGAGTGAGATGGGGTGGGGTCGGGAGGTGTGAGGATGGTGGGGAGTTAGGAGTGAGATGGGGTGGGGTCGGGAGGTGTGAGGATGGTGGGGAGTTAGGAGTGAGATGGGGTGGGGTCGGGAGGTGTGAGGATGGTGGGGAGTTAGGAGTGAGATGGGGTGGGGTCGGGAGGTGTGAGGATGGTGGGGAGTTAGGAGTGAGATGGGGTGGGGTCGGGAGGTGTGAGGATGGTGGGGAGTTAGGAGTGAGATGGGGTGGGGTCGGGAGGTGTGAGGATGGTGGGGAGTTAGGAGTGAGATGGGGTGGGGTCGGGAGGTGTGAGGATGGTGGGGAGTTAGGAGTGAGATGGGGTGGGGTCGGGAGGTGTGAGGATGGTGGGGAGTTAGGAGTGAGATGGGGTGGGGTCGGGAGGTATGAGGATGGTGGGGAGTTAGGATTGAGAGGGGTGGGGTCGGGAGGTGTGAGGATGGTGGGGATTTAGGAGTGAGATGGGGTGGGGTCGGGAGGTGTGAGGATGGTGGGGAGTTAGGAGTGAGATGGGGTGGGGTCGGGAGGTGTGAGGATGGTGGGGAGTTAGGAGTGAGATGGGGTGGGTTCGGGAGGTGTGAGGATGGTGGGGAGGTAGGAGTGAGATGGGGTGGGGTGGGGAGGGGGTGGGGGTCGGGAGGTGTGAGGATGGTGGGGAGTTAGGAGTGAGATAAGGTGGGGTCGGGAGGTATGAGGATGGTGGGGAGTTAGGAGTGAGATAAGGTGGGGTCGGGAGGTATGAGGATGGTGGGGAGTTAGGAGTGAGATAAGGTGGGGTGAGGTGGGGTCGGGAGGTGTGAGGATGGTGGGGAGTTAGGAGTGAGAGGGGGTGGGGTCAGGAGGTGTGAGGATGGTGGGGAGTTAGGAGTGAGAGGGGGTGGGGTCGGGAGGTGTGAGGATGGTGGGGAGTTAGGAGTGAGATGGGGTTGGGTCGGGAGGTGTGAGGATGGTGGGGAGTTAGAGTGAGATGAGGGGGGGTCGGGAGGGGTGAGGATGGTGGGGAGTGGGGTCGGGAGGTGTGAGGATGGTGGGGAGTTAGGAGTGAGATGGGGTGGGGTCGGGAGGTGTGAGGATGAGATGGGGGGGAGTTAGGAGGTGAGAGGATGGTGGGGAGTTAGGAGGAGATGGGGTGGGGTCGGGAGGTATGAGGATGGTGGGGAGTTAGGAGTGAGATGGGGTGGGGTCGGGAGGTGTGAGGATGGTGGGGAGTTAGGAGTGAGATGGGGTGGGGTCGGGAGGTGTGAGGATGGTGGGGAGTGAGGAGTGAGAGTTAGGGGTGGGGTCGGGAGGTGTGAGGATGGTGGGGAGTTAGGAGTGAGATGGGGTGGGGTCGGGAGGTGTGAGGATGGTGGGGGGTTAGGAGTGAGATGGGGTGGGTTTGGGAGGTGTGAGGATGGTGGGGGCGAGTGAGAGGGGGTGAGGAGTGAGAGTGAGAGGGGGTGGGGTCGGGAGGTGTGAGGATGGTGGGGGTGAGAGTGAGAGGGGGTGGGGTCGGGAGGTGTGAGGATGGTGGGGAGTTAGGAGTGAGAGGGGGTGGGGTCGGGAGGTGTGAGGATGGTGGGGAGTTAGGAGTGAGATGGGGTGGGGTCGGGAGGTGTGAGGATGGTGGGGAGTTAGGAGTGAGAGGGGGTGGGGGGTCGGGAGGTGTGAGGATGGTGGAGTGAGATGGGGTGGGGTCAGGAGGTGTGAGGGGAGGTGTAGGATGGTGAGAGTGGGGTGGGGTCAGGAGGTGTGAGGATGAGATGGGGTGGGGTCGGGAGGTATGAGGATGGGGGGGGGGTGGGGTCGGGAGGTTGAGGATGGTGGGGAGTTAGGAGTGAGATGGGGTGGGGTCGGGAGGTGTGAGGATGGTGGGGAGTTAGGAGTGAGATGGGGTGGGGTCGGGAGGTGTGAGGATGGTGGGGAGTTAGGAGTGAGATGGGGTGGGGTCGGGAGGTGTGAGGATGGTGGGGAGTTAGGAGTGAGATGGGGTGGGGTCGGGAGGTGTGAGGATGGTGGGGAGTGAGGAGTGAGATGGGGTGGGGTCGGGAGGTGTGAGGATGGTGGGGAGTTAGGAGTGAGATGGGGTGGGGTCGGGAGGTGTGAGGATGGTGGGGATTTAGGAGTGAGATGGGGTGGGGTCGGGAGGTGTGAGGATGGTGGGGAGTTAGGAGTGAGAGGGGGTGGGGTCGGGAGGTGTGAGGGTGGTGGGGAGTTAGGAGTGAGATGGGGTGGGGTCGGGAGGTGTGAGGATGGTGGGGAGTTAGGATTGAGATGGGGTGGGGTCGGGAGGTGTGAGGATGGTGGGGAGTTAGGAGTGAGATGGGGTGGGGTCGGGAGGTGTGAGGATGGTGGGGAGTTAGGAGTGAGAGGGGGTGGGGTCGGGAGGTGTGAGGATGGTGGGGAGTTAGGAGTGAGATGGGGTGGGGTCGGGAGGTATGAGGATGGTGGGGAGTTAGGAGTGAGATGGGGTGGGGTCGGGAGGTGTGAGGATGGTGGGGAGTTAGGAGTGAGATGGGGTGGGGTCGGGAGGTGTGAGGATGGTGGGGAGTTAGGAGTGAGAGGGGGTGGGGTCGGGAGGTGTGAGGATGGTGGGGAGTTAGGAGTGAGATGGGGTGGGGTCGGGAGGTGTGAGGATGGTGGGGAGTTAGGAGTGAGATGGGGTGGGGTCGGGAGGTGTGAGGATGGTGGGGAGTTAGGAGTGAGATGGGGTGGGGTCGGGAGGTGTGAGGATGGTGGGGAGTTAGGAGTGAGATGGGGTGGGGTCGGGAGGTGTGAGGATGGTGGGGAGTTAGGAGTGAGATGGGGTGGGGTCGGGAGGTGTGAGGATGGTGGGGAGTTAGGAGTGAGATGGGGTGGGGTCGGGAGGTGTGAGGATGGTGGGGAGTTAGGAGTGAGATGGGGTGGGGTCGGGAGGTGTGAGGATGGTGGGGAGTTAGGAGTGAGATGGGGTGGGGTCGGGAGGTGTGAGGATGGTGGGGAGTTAGGAGTGAGATGGGGTGGGGTCGGGAGGTGTGAGGATGGTGGGGAGTTAGGAGTGAGATGGGGTGGGGTCGGGAGGTGTGAGGATGGTGGGGAGTTAGGAGTGAGATGGGGTGGGGTCGGGAGGTGTGAGGATGGTGGGGAGTTAGGAGTGAGATGGGGTGGGGTCGGGAGGTGTGAGGATGGTGGGGAGTTAGGAGTGAGATGGGGTGGGGTCGGGAGGTGTGAGGATGGTGGGGAGTTAGGAGTGAGATGGGGTGGGGTCGGGAGGTGTGAGGATGGTGGGGAGTTAGGAGTGAGATGGGGTGGGGTCGGGAGGTGTGAGGATGGTGGGGATTTAGGAGTGAGATGGGGTGGGGTCGGTAGGTGTGAGGATGGTGGGGAGTTAGGATTGAGATGGGGTGGGGTCGGGAGGTGTGAGGATGGTGGGGAGTTAGGAGTGAGAGGCCGGGTGGGGTCGGGAGGTGTGAGGATGGTGGGGAGTTAGGAGTGAGATGGGGTGGGGTCGGGAGGTGTGAGGATGGTGGGGGTGAGAGTGAGAGGGGGTGGGGTCGGGAGGTGTGAGGATGGTGGGGAGTTAGGAGTGAGATGGGGTGGGTTCGGGAGGCGGGCGCGGTGGGAGGAGTTTTTGAGGTTGCGGGTAGATGTTAGGAGTGCGCGGGGGTGGTGGCGGGAAGGTGTGAGGATGCGTGGGGGTGGGGGTGAGAGTGAGAGGGGTTCCGCGTTGGGGTCGGGAGGTGTGAGGATGTGGGGCGTAGGAGTGAGATGGGGTGGGTTCGTGAGGGTGTGATGAGATGGGGGGAGTTAGGAGTGATGATCGAGGGGGTGGCGTTTTGGGAGGGTGAGGATGGTGGGGGCGTTCGAGAGTGAGAGGGATTGGTGGGGTTCTGGAGGTGTGAGGCTGGTGGGGCGTGAGGCGTGAAGAATGGGGTGGGGTCAGGGCGGTGTGAGAGATGGTGGGGAGATAGGACTGGAGATGGGGTGGGGGCGGGAGGTGTGAGGATGGTGGGGAGTTAGGAGTGAGATGGGGTGGGGTCGGGAGGTGTGAGGATGGTGGGGAGTTAGGAGTGAGAGGGGGTGGGGTCGGGAGGTGTGAGGATGGTGGGGATTTAGGGAGAGGAGGTGGGTAGGGAGTGCTGAGGATGGTGGGCAGTTAGTGAGTGTGTAATGGGAGTGGGGTCGGGATGTGTTTTTGTGAGGATGGTGGGGAGTTAGGGAGGAGATGTTGGGGCGGGGTCGGCGAGGGTGCAGGGTGTTGTGGGGAGTGAGGATGTGAGCAGGGGGCGGGGGTTCGGGAGGTGTGAGGAATGTTAGTGTTGGTGGGGGTGAGGATGTGAGATGGGGGGGGGGTCGGCTGTGTGAGGGATGGTGGGTGAGTTAGGACGTGAGATGGGGTGGGGTCAGGAGGTCTGTGAGTGATGGTGGGGAGTTATGGTGAGCGGGGTGGGTCGGGAGAGTATGGATGGTGGGGCGTTAGGAGTGGGTGTCGGGGGAGGGGCAGGAATGAGGATGGTGGGGAGTTAGGCGGTTTGAGCGATTGGGGGTGGGGTCGGGAGGTATGAGGATGGTGGGGAGTTAGAGTGAGAGGGGGTGGGGTCGGGAGGTGTGAGGATGGTGGGGAGTTAGGAGTGAGATGGGGTGGGGTCGGGAGGTGTGAGGATGGTGGGGAGTTAGGAGTGAGATGGGGTGGGGTCGGGAGGTGTGAGGATGGTGGGGAGTTAGGAGTGAGATGGGGTGGGGTCGGGAGGTATGAGGATGGTGGGGAGTTAGGAGTGAGAGGGGGTGGGGTCAGGAGGTGTGAGGATGGTGGGGAGTTAGGAGTGAGATGGGGTGGGGTCGGGAGGTGTGAGGATGGTGGGGAGTTAGGAGTGAGATGGGGTGGGGTCGGGAGGTGTGAGGATGGTGGGGAGTTAGGATTGAGAGGAGGTGGGGTCGGGAGGTGTGAGGATGGTGGGGAGTTAGGAGTGAGATGGGGTGGGGTCGGGAGGTGTGAGGATGGTGGGGATTTAGGAGTGAGATGGGGTGGGGTCGGTAGGTGTGAGGATGGTGGGGAGTTAGGATTGAGATGGGGTGGGGTCGGGAGGTATGAGGATGGTGGGGAGTTAGGAGTGGGATGGGGTGGGGTCGGGAGGTGTGAGGATGGTGGGGAGTTAGGAGTGAGAGGGGGGGGGGTCGGGAGGTGTGAGGATGGTGGGGATTTAGGAGTGAGATGGGGTGGGGTCGGTAGGTGTGAGGATGGTGGGGAGTTAGGATTGAGATGGGGTGGGGTCGGGAGGTATGAGGATGGTGGGGAGTTAGGAGTGAGATGAG
>NW_024475124.1:0-13856 GCF_017654505.1 Polyodon spathula
GTGTATGTCCATTGTTAAGTACTGTCTTTCAACTCGAGCAAAAATTACGGGCCTGATATTCAAAGGCTGCGAAATCATGCAACTTTTATGCAACTCTGCGAATATCTTGCATATATTTGTATATCTGTGAAATTCAAAAGGGAAATTAATCGCAACTCAGACTACACCCCAAATGATGCAGTGCAATTTGTGTATGAGGTGAGCCAATGGCTCAAAGTGTTCAAAACCATAGAATGGGCAACTTTATGGAAAAGGAGATTATAATGTAACTGACAATGTTTTAGGGGAAAAAAAAAAAAAAAAATTCTGTTTGGAAAGGGAAAAACTGTAAAAAATCCAAGGGTGACAATTATTGGTATGTTTTGCACTAACAATGCAAACATACGCAAACTTGCCACATAAATACACCATCAACATTACTGTGTACCAACTATGAAAAGTAGTGTATCATTACATGAGTTTGCATATCAAAACACTTTCCGCCCAAGACAACCTTTGCGACGTGACACTAAATCAATGAGAATGTTTAAATATACTATAACGATTAAAGAAGTGATATGATCTCATAGAAGACTACAATGTTTTTAATATTAAGGCAGAGTAAACCGTGGGTATAGTTTTAAACACGGTGATTGTTTAAAAGTGGCCTGCCCGGGCAGTTTGGGTCCTTCCATTTCGGGTTATCCCTCCTCCCCCAGTATTAACATAAGTACCTCCTGTTCTCTCACAACTGTTTCTCACAAGTAGATTAGTAGTATGATAGTAAAAGATATTGAGTATGAGTTGAAATGTATTTAAAGGAAAAGACTCTCAGTATGCATAATTCAATCACGACCTTGGTCGGAGCTTGACGTGTCTGGCAGGCTGGAATTGTCTCTAGAGGTGTGGAACAAGAGTGTGTGGGTTGAGTGTATTTCGTCAGGCCATGCTCATACTTTAGGGAGCACATACTGAGGACAAGCTAAACCAACAGTGCCGTCAAGCGACAGTTGCTTAGTTAGTATAATACGTTGTACGCGCGGTTCGATGAAACTGGGGGGGGGTGGATGCCCGAGACCGAGCCTTTTGGCGCGCCGTTCGAGGCTTGTAATATATAGAATCCGAAGACTCAGCAAGTTGTATAGTATACGGGCGTTTGGTTGTGTAAAGCTTTGGACATTTCAAAATTCCAGCACAGTATGGTTCTCCTCTATTCATTTTTCGTAGACTGCGGATGGCTGTTTTTTGACGCAAGTCCGCATTCAAGAACACACATATCACACGGCAACTCCTATCTTGACGATTTCGTAGCCTACCACAATTCTACCGCTCAAGTCACCTCTTACATTAGATAAGTGGAAGTCAAAGGTACATCCACAATTATATATTTTCCGCGGCAACAATTATACAACAGTTTAGGACTCACTGTTATCAAACTCGCTCCTAACAGTTTGAAGGAAAAATCCGGCAACTGCCCCTCTTGCAACGTAGCTCTTTTGATTATCCTGGTCCCCAAAATCACGCCACGACAAAAAACAAAAAAACAAAGAGTATCAAACAAAACTGTGGAGTGTAAGCACATACGTGAGGGGGGCTGTCTCGATGGAGGTTGGGCTATAACTGGGGCAGTAGGGTGCCAGCCATCTTACTTTCTGGAGAACGGTACCGGGTGGGACAAGGGTTAAGAACAGTAGAAGAAGAGGTTGGGGTCGGGGGATCGGGGGGCGCAACACGCAGGAGGAACCGTCGCGAACGAGGCAGACAGCGGCATGGCACGCATTGTCTTAGGGTGATCAAGTATGACACTGCAGTAACCTGTGAATCCACAACGCAGGGCAGCCTGCGTCGAACGGCGAGTGACAATAAGCTTACAGTGATAACATGAGGTGTGAGGACTATCAATTCCTTCCCTTGATGGGGGAGTGAAAGGACTTGTACTTTCCACTGCCCACATTAAAGCAGCATTCAAGGAATTGCTGATTTGCCATCTTCGAGGGAAAAAGACTCAGGACTCCTGAAAAATCACGATACAAGTTCGGTAAACTTCAGATTTCATTGAAGTGTTTTCTTAAACCTGTCTTTTTTGTCGAAGCAGCGTATGACTGTAGAATTCAGCTCTGACCAAACCACAATCGGCCACATGGGGACAACGAAAAAGGCAACGTGTTGAATATGTAGATGCAATCGTGTGATCGTGTCCAGCTATGTGAGGTCGCAGGGACTGAGTATTCAGGGAAGCTAGTATTCTAAGGATGAAAAGCAGTGATTGACAGGAAGGACGAATAACTTCAGCGACTTCTGCACACAAAAATTAACCTAATTCACAGTAGTTGTGGAGAGAAAATAACACACAGATGGTTTCTACATACCTTCTACCTCTTGGCCCGGCATTATGAACAGGCAATATAGACCGAGCTGATGGCTTGAGATATTTAACACACACCAGCCTCAGACCACGTAATCATGTGCACCCGGTCCTCCCCCCGCCATCGAATCCTGATGGAGAGGTACTCCTCTTGAATCCTGTTTAGCAATCTTAGAGACTGTCTTCTGGGCTTTCACAACAAGCGAGGCTGTATGCGACACTGTTGCGTGCCCAGGATCTAAGCCGAAGCGCCCTATGGATTATAGAAAACTGACGCATATAGATTGAGATATAGTTTCCGTGCAGTTTTCAAATGGCTACTGTGGTCAGCATCTGACGCTCACAAAAATCATACTAAATAAATTGGTGACAAGAACTATAAATGGTTGAGGTCCCGGTTGAAAGTTACAGTGGTCTGTGCTGAGGTTAACAAGTTTAAGTGCTCCTTGGCACCACAAATTGCAACTACACCTTCGTGTGCATAACTTACGATACAGCTATTCAGTGACAGAAGACGATAAATTAGACTAACTAGATACCGGTGTGAATAAATCCCTATAGGTAAACCTATTATGCGAGAACCGGTCAAATTGGTCCTCCACTGTTGTATAATTAAAATAAAATAATCTAACAGGCTGCATGCACTGTCTATCACATCATAGTTGTCTGATCAATTTGATAGCCCTAAAGTAATAATATATAAACTATTTTAAATAAAAAAGCACTAGTGCAACAGACCCTATTCACAAAAGCTTTAACATAAATAACTAAGACAACTATGTGACATACTGAGCATCAAAAAGCCAAGTCCAACATGTCCCTAGAGTTGTGTTTAAAAAGTCAGTCCAGGGCAGTTGTGTTAATACTAAACTGAGTACTGAATATGTTCATAAAACTGACTTTGTTTTAATAACTCTTAAAGTCTGTTTAATGAACAAAAATATTTCTGAACAGAACCCAATGGTGTCACATGTTCTACGAGTAGTAGCCACTGTATTAATTCTCTTACTTTGTTTAAAGATTACGTGACACAACACATGATCGTCCCAAACAGCTCCAGCTCCCATTCCTAGAGCCGAGAGCTTGTGGCTCCAATGTTTCTTGTGAAGAGGGACAGATGAACCCTCCGCGTCTTTTTTAAAAGCTGGCTGAAAATAAGGAGCTCTACTAAACAACTGTTACACATCACAACACAATCCAAATTAACGACTGGTAGGATGTCAGAGAAGCTGATAAGAATGTAGGATGTGGATCAAGAAACAAAACTAACAGTATAAGACACTATGTAGTCAATATCAACACTTAGTGAATATACACTACACAACGCACACCATTATATATTCAGCACGGATAACAAAGTCATATGATATAGTCTATAATATAGATATAGATATCATACTAGGTGGAGTATTATCTATTGTCGGGGTTCCAGTGGGGGGTAAAAAGCGCTTCCCTGCCGTAAATCTGTGACTTTTTGAGGAATGTGCCATCGATCGGGGTGTGGTAGTGGGTTTGATTGTAATTGAGTGGTGGAAGGATTAGTGTTATATCCGCCCGAGCACAGGCGGTGCACGCTGGAAGTGAGCGCGGAATTATACAAGTTACGAGTGTACACGGATGCAGGGTATCATGGGGAGGGGCTGTGCCAGAGCGGCGATCGTGGGCGGGCTGAGTCCGAATTAGCTGGCGCGGACCTACTCACATGGTTGAGTGTCCATCGTTCGACTGACAACGACAGAGGTGCTGAGAGAGCCCGTTTTGGGTGTGTGTGTGTTATGCGCCATCCAAGTACATGAGCCGCCTTTCAGCGCGCTCGAAGGGACGGGCCCTGTCTCTCGCATACCTCGTGTAGGACCCCGTTCCACTTGTCCTTATTCTCTCAGAGCGAAATCCCAAGAGGGGGCTTCAACGTGTGGGTTATGTATCCTGGTTTCGTTTTATCCATGTTTCTATGCTAAAGTAGGCGTCGTCAAAGGCAGCGAAAGCAATTTTCCGTTTCGTGTCTTTGGGCCTATGGGTTAAACGGGCGTCACACAACGTAACTCCTGAGGCGAGGATCGTTTACAATATGTATTAGCGTGTGTATGGTCTCAGCTCTTGCTAATCGCTAGTATGATATTTCTTGTGAGTATTCTGTACGTCTTTATATAAGAGACGTGACTATATTACCATCTGAATAATAATATATACGTAATAGGTAATGGGGGTTTAGAAATGTTCCCCCTGTGGTTGCCCGCCGTTTGGCGCGACCATCAAAGTGAGCTTGATACGGTTCCAGTAGCCATAAAACAGCAACATGTTAGTTTTTGTCGGACATTATCAGTGAGCGGCTGGCAATCAGATTTGTGATCCTACCTTGTAGATGCATAAAGGTGGAACAATGCTGAAGACTTACTGTCTTCTGGTCTGGCGATAAACTAAACGCCTCAAGGTTCAGCCCACAAAACGTATTAGTAAAGTAACATCGTACATGCTAGAATAATGAAAGGTACACATGTTAATTCTCAGTGCGCTTATAGACGTTAGTGTATATCGTCGTGTGCTCTACGTTCCCGCAGGCAGGGGGTTTCTTACACCATAGGAGGGGGCGCAAATCCCAGGACCATCGCCGACACGAGCAGTCCGCAGCCCAAATACTGGTGCAGCTGAACTTAGAAGCAGCCAGATCCCTTGTGGAGGAGCTGGTAGCTCGGCATTCACTGATCTTCAAATTGAATTGCGGCCCCCCAATTAAAGACATGCTACGCATATAATATGTGGAGGAAAGCAGCGGAATTAATAATAGTGACAGATATTCTAATATCAATAGAGGCACGATTGACCTTATAGGAAAAGGGTGAAAAATTCACAAAAAAAAAGACAAAATTTAAGTAAACATAAATAATAACGACAAACACAATACTAAGTGTATTTATTTGGTATTTCTTGGATGCTGACGGTGGGGTAGCAAACTCTTATCTCGTAACACATGGGTATGGGCGGGGGCTTCAATTCTCTAAAATACTGTAAAATAAACAGACTTCCTTTACCATAGATCAATCTACCCTAAAATGGCGACTGAAAGCGTTTATGTGACTATGATTTACAGGCAAATGTAGTTTTAAATAATAAGTACACAAGAAAGACTATTACTCCAGAACTGAATTCGCTGACAATCCTTGCGACCGTGTTTCAATTTAGACCTAAATTAAATCGTACGAGTACGGCGCGATGTGGCCCTGTTCAAATGGTTACGCAAATTAAGATATTCTTGAAAGATATTTGATCCCACACACCAGGTTGTTTGTGTCCATTAGCCTGTATTACTGCTGTATATGTGTAACTTTTCTTTGTGTAGGTGGTTATTGCGGTGAGCCAGTTGATTGCTGATGTGATTGGTATTGGAGGAACCAGGTTCCAGCACTCTCTGTCCATCATTAACAACTGTGCCAATAATGACAAAACCATTAAGGTAGGTTATTTCCTTTTATGCCATAGTTCATAGGATACTACCAGAGCATATGTTATCACTGACAAAACAAAAACTGCTGTAGAGCCTGTAAAGGAATAAATTAATCATTTTTTATGTTTTTTTTTTTCAATGTGCTCGATTTTTTTTACCTTTCAATAGCTTTTTCTTTAGCTCTTGATGTGAGCTGAAAACACCAACCAAACAAAATGCCTCTCAATTAGCATTCCTAAATCAGAATCTGCACCACAGTACAGTGAGCAGTTGCAAAATTATAAAGAATGTGTTTCAAGATCCATGAGGGGCTTCATGAACTATTTGAACGCTATTTGAAAGTACCACTGTCGGCTGGGGTGTCGTTCTTGTGATGCGCAAACTCTGTTAATTGAGACTAATTCTATCTGATTCGGCTAATGAGTCAAAGAGCTGGTGTCATTGAATTGGTGTTCACATCAGGCGGTTGTCAGGGTTTATCTTGTTTGTTTGTGTTTTTTTAATGATTAGCCAGAGCACTGAGATGCACCATGTTTAATAGTTCAATGAAAAGTGTGTTCTGTGTTCCTGTTAAATCGAACTAGTATCTGTCAGCAATCTGTACATATGCACTTGTCTCTGCATGCTTACTTTACAGTGTTTCCGCATATTTTAAGTAATCCGCAGTACTCTATATGCCTTCATCCGATTTGAAATTGTTACATGTCTCCCACAATCTCTTAGCTGTATTGCTTTCTCTCTTAGCTTATTGCTTTCTCTCTTAGCTGTATTGTAATCTCTTAGCTGTATTGTAATCTCTTAGCTGTATTGCTTTCTCTCTTAGCTGTATTGCTTTCTCTCTTAGCTGTATTGTAATCTCTTAGCTGTATTGCTTTCTCTCTTAGCTGTATTGTAATCTCTTAGCTGTATTGCTTTCTCTCTTAGCTGTATTGTAATCTCTTAGCTGTATTGTAATCTCTTAGCTGTATTTTCTCTCTTAGCTGTATTGTAATCTCTTAGCTGTATTGTAATCTCTTAGCTGTATTGCTTTCTCTCTTAGCTGTATTGTAATCTCTTAGCTGTATTGCTTTCTCTCTTAGCTGTATTGTAATCTCTTAGCTGTATTGCTTTCTCTCTTAGCTGTATTGTTCTCTCTTAGCTGTATTGCTTTCTCTCTTAGCTGTATTGCTTTCTCTCTTAGCTGTATTGTAATCTCTTAGCTGTATTGCTTTCTCTCTTAGCTGTATTGTAATCTCTTAGCTGTATTGCTTTCTCTCTTAGCTGTATTGTAATCTCTTAGCTGTATTGCTTTCTCTCTTAGCTGTATTGTAATCTCTTAGCTGTATTGCTTTCTCTCTTAGCTGTATTGTAATCTCTTAGCTGTATTGTAATCTCTTAGCTGTATTGTAATCTCTTAGCTGTCTTGCTTTCTCTCTTCTGTAGCTGTATTGCTTTCTCTCTTAGCTGTATTGTAATCTCTTAGCTGTATTGCTTTCTCTCTTAGCTGTATTTCTCTCTTAGCTGTATTGTAATCTCTTAGCTGTATTGCTTTCTCTCTTAGCTGTATTGTAATCTCTTAGCTGTATTGCTTTCTCTCTTAGCTGTATTGCTTTCTCTCTTAGCTGTATTGTAATCTCTTAGCTGTATTGCTTTCTCTCTTAGCTGTATTGTAATCTCTTAGCTCTCTTAGGTGCTGTATCTCTTAGCTGTATTGCTTTCTCTCTTAGCTGTATTGTAATCTCTTAGCTGTATTGCTTTCTCTCTTAGCTGTATTGCTTTCTCTCTTAGCTGTATTGTAATCTCTTAGCTGTATTGTTTTCTCTCTTAGCTGTATTGTAATCTCTTAGCTGTATTGTAATCTCTTAGCTGTATTGTTTTCTCTCTTAGCTGTATTGTAATCTCTTATCTTTCTCTCTTAGCTGTATTGTAATCTCTTAGCTGTATTGCTTTCTCTCTTAGCTGTATTGCTTTCTCTCTTAGCTGTATTGTAATCTCTTAGCTGTATTGCTTTCTCTCTTAGCTGTATTGCTTTCTCTCTTAGCTGTATTGCTTTCTCTCTTAGCTGTATTGCTTTCTCTCTTGCTGTATTGTAATCTCTTAGCTGTATTGCTGTTTCTCTCTTAGCTGTATTGCTTTCTCTTCTGTAGTAATCTCTGTATTGTTTTCTCTCTTAGCTGTATTGCTTTCTCTCTTAGCTGTATTGTTTTCTCTCTTAGCTGTATTGTACTCTCTTAGCTGTATTGCTTTCTCTCTTAGCTGTATTTTAATCTCTTAGCTGTATTGCTTTCTCTCTTAGCTGTATTGTAATCTCTTAGCTGTATTGCTTTCTCTTCTTATTGCTGTATTGCTTTCTCTCTTAGCTGTATTGCTTTCTCTCTTAGCTGTATTGTAATCTCTTAGCTGTATTGCTTTCTCTCTTAGCTGTATTGCTTTCTCTCTTAGCTGTATTGCTTTCTCTCTTAGCTGTATTGTAATCTCTTAGCTGTATTGCTTTCTCTCTTAGTTGTACTGCTTTCTCTCTTAGCTGTATTGTAATCTCTTAATCTCTTAGCTCTCTTAGCTGTATTGCTTTCTCTCTTAGCTGTATTGTAATCTCTTTTCTCTCTTAGCTGTATTGTAATCTCTTAGCTGTATTGTAATCTCTTAGCTGTATTGCTTTCTCTCTTAGCTGTATTGTAATCTCTTAGCTGTATTGCTTTCTCTCTTAGCTGTATTGTAATCTCTTGTATTGCTTTCTCTCTTAGCTGTATTGTAATCTCTTAGCTGTATTGCTTTCTCTCTTAGCTGTATTGCTTTCTCTCTATTGCTTTCTCTCTTAGCTGTATTAATCAAGCTAAGCACCTGCTGCCTTCAAACCAAAACTAAAAACGTATTACTGTGCTGAGAATACCTTGTTTCCAGCTAAATATAGCTGCTGGTTTTCACTGTATTTTCTCAGGTACAGCTAAACAAAGATATTGCGTTGGCTGAAAAAACGTAACAAGCAGACAAAAAAATATATTTTTTTTTTTTTTAACAGGCCTGAGTGAGCAAATTAAGCACTTTTAAAATTATGTTGACACGCTAATGTGTAATTTCCATATTTTGCTGCCTTTAAAACTGTCTATAGACGGAGAAAACTCCCAACCCTTATATCTCTCATGTAAACCATTTAAAATGTTTTAATTAGACAGAACATAAATGTACTTACATATATTCATAATGAATATACTTTAAAAAGTCAAACAGGTACCTTCAAATTATTAATAAATTGTAACATCATACATGCCACTGACTTGCTAGGTCATTGTAGTATGACAATGAACACCAGTCATGAAGTCGGTATTTGTTTGACCCCGTAACCATAGTAACCAAGTGCACTGCACCTGATAAAAGTATGAATTCACAGTGTGAAATACTGTAAAGAAAATAAAATGCCAATTTTTTTCACAGTAAATTGCAAGAAGCTGAAAGCAATGTTAACTATTTGTGCGCATTCGGGAAGTGCGGCAGGTGGCCAGCTGTCTTAATCCTGTTCACTCGAGCATTTCTACTGAACTAAACTCTTAAAAGTGTGTGCAGATTTGTTTTGCCCCATGTTGACCGCTACACTACTACTAACTTCTTTTAAAAATGCACATTAAAATAAACGTCTAGGACTTGTAAACAGATCCACGCCAACTGTCAATCAAACGTGGTGGCTTGCACATGATTTGTAAGAAAGATCCCACCTAAGTATTGCATCACAATTACTATTTTTCTTTGATTAGCTAAAGCCTGCGGCATTTAAAAAAATGCCTGTAATGAACGCTAAACTTACACACCACCTATCGTGGCGGACAGTTGACATTTATTTATTACATAATTTTTTTATAAATTAACTTAAACTTGGCATTCCATAGGCGCAGATTTGGGTGTGTAAACAAGTCCCCGCGCCCCTGTGTATTATCTGTTATGTGTTGCGTGTTGTGTGTTTAATGTTGTTGTATAGTCATTGGTACACGGGATATTAACGGGTCTGTAACACGAGTGTTTAAAAATGTATATGTGTATTTAGGCAGGAGTATTGCACAGCACTTCACGGGCAAGTAAAATGTAGTAATATGTGAGCACGTGGGGAATGCACTTTATTAATTCACGTGCTGGATTCAAGTGAATAATTAATTGGTAAGTGAATCCCAGCACAATAGTATATATAGATGCATGTTGTCACATACTGTGGTTGGGTGTTCGGTGAGCGGAGAGCGGGATTGGAGACGGAGAAAATAAGCAGTGGCAGTAGCAGTAATAATAATAGGGGAAAGTGTCCGCTCACCGTGTTTGTCAGTGTCTGTTCGTGCACCGTTTTGTTAAGTATGGGGTTTAGTTGCTTTTTTTTTTGTCGTTTTATTTTGGCTAGCCAGTGGCTCCTGTCCTTTTATTCCCTTTTTGTTTGGTTCAAACCCTTTTATTTTTCCATAAACCTGGGGCGGCAAGGCAAGCGGCCATCATCATTTCATTTTCAATTCATACTGTCTGGGTTTGTGTATTGGGTCCTTACCTTTCCTGGTTCTGCGGCCGCCCACTATTTCGGCCGTCAAAGTGCTCAGACTCATTGAGAGGTGTTTTTGTCATAAAAAAAAAAAAAAAAACCCCAGGCACCACAAAAAAAAAAAAATAAAACATGGAAGGCTGGGACTGGAGAGATGGCTGCCAGGACCTGGAGGAGTTCCTCGGTGGTCTGGAGGACCAGGGCTGGTGCCTTGCCTGTGGGGAGTTTGGGCACCCGGTGGTGCGCTGCCCGTACCAGGAAGGAGAGGAGGAACTGCCTCGTCAGTATACTGAAGGTGAGGATTTGGCAGAGAAGTGAAAGGCGGGAAGAGAGGCAGGTCTGCCACCGCTTTCCCACCGGCCTCACCAGGTCTCCTGACAGGGAAGAGGAAGGCAGAGGTCCCACCGCTGTCTCCACAGCCGCACCAGTCTCCTGCAAGTGAGGGAGAGCCGCACCAGTCGCCTGGCCTACCAGCCACCCCCAGGCAAGCTCACGTGGGGGGAAGAGTCCAGGGGACTACACGCCGCTCCTACCTCCATGGGCAGGAGCATAGCAGCAGGAGCTGCCTCTGTCTCCACCGCCACTAGGAGCAGAGCAGCAGGAGCTGCATCTTCCTCCGCCACCTCCACCGGCAGGCTCAGAGCAGCAGGAGCTGCCTCCTCCTCCGCCACCTCCACCGGCAGGGGCAGAGCAGCAGGAGCTGCCTCTGCCTCTGCCACATCCATCGGCAGGAGCAGAATAGCAGGAGCTGCCTCTGCCTCCCGCCGCATGGGCAGAGCTGCCTCTTGCCCTCCCCACCCTCCACCGAAGAGGTCAGGGGAGAGCAGCAGGAGCGGTCCTCTGCCCCCGCCACCGGAGAGCAGCTGGAGCTGCCTCTGCCTCTGCCTCCTCCCCCGGCAGGGGGAGAGCAGCAGGAGCTGGCTCTGCCTCTGCCGCCTCCACCGGCAGGAGCAGAGCAGCATGAGCTGCCTCTGCCTCTGCCACAGGTCCACCAGCGAGAAGCAGGCCAGCAGGAGCTGCCTCTGCCTCCGCCCCTTCCATCGGCAGGAGCAGAGCAGCAGTAGCTGCCTCTGCCTCCTCCACCGGCAGGGGGAGAGCAGCAGGAGCTGCCTCTGCCTCCGCCACCTCCACCGGCAGGACCAGAGCAGCAGGAGCTGCCTCTGCCTCCGCCACCTCCACCGCCAGGAGCAAAGCATGCAGGAGCTGCCTCTGTCCACCACCATCACCACCTGAATGCCTGGGGGAGTAACTGCATTCCCCCCTCTATGCCCTCGGCCAACCCCTCCACCTGCGGGGATGCAACACAGCTCTCTGCCGGCAGGGGTGCAGAGTCAGATGATGCTTTGCTAGTATCTGCCTTCCTTTCCACAGCAGAGGGGTGAAAAGCAGGAGCTTGGGTCCGCCACCTGCTGGTATCTGCTTCCCCCACCAGCAGAGGGTGAATGCCTGCTGGGTCCCTGTCCACCAGCCGAGGGTGATGCCTGCGGGGGTCCCTGTCCACTCGCAGAGGGTGAATGCCTGTTTGGTCCCTGTCCACCAGCAGAGGGTGATTCCTGCTGGGTCCCCACCAGCAGCAGGGTGAATGCTGCTGCTGGTGAATGCCTCACTTCCCCCACCAGCAGGGGGTGAGTGCCTGCTGGTATCACTTCCTCTACCATCACGAGGAGAGGAGCTGGAGTTTCCTCTGCCTCCACCTCCATCAGGGGGAGAGGAGCAGGAGCTGCCTCTCCCTGCACCACAAGGGCCAGGACTAGCTGCTGGCAGTCCTCAGCAGCCCTTGCATAGGCTGCTGAAGGAAGCACAGGGAAGAACCGCCCAGCCACAGTGGCCAAGAAGAGGGCCAAAACCCACACCCCAGTCCGAAGAAACATCTTGTCCCTGCTCTGCCAGCCTCGCTTCGCCCATGGATGCCTGCCTCGCTTCGCCCAAGGATTCCTGCCTCGCTTCGCCCAGGGATGCCAGCGTCGCTTCGCCCAGGGATGCCAGCCTCGATTCGCCCAGGGATGCCAGCCTCGCTTGGCCCAGGGATGCCAGCCTCGCTTCGCCCAGGGATGCCAGCCCCGCTCCGCCCAAGGACGCCAGCCCCGCTTCGCCCAAGGATGCCGGCCCCAAAAAAAAATAACAGCATAATCGCCCAAGGGATGCCGACTGCATCGCCTGGGTTGGCCCGCCGCTCTGCATCGCCTGGGGTTGCCCGCCGCTCTGCATCGGCCGGGGTTGCCCGCCGCTCTGCATCGCCTGGGGTGCCCCGCCGCTCTGCATCGCCTGGGGTTGCGCTCCGCTCTGCATCGCCTGGGTTGCCCGCCGCTCTGCATCGCCTGGGTTGCCCGCCGCTCCGCATCGCCTGGGTTGGGTCCCGCCGTACCCGCATACAGCCGGCAAGTAGCGTTGGCCGTAACCCCACGAAGGGAGGCATGCCGGCACGGAGGAGGAGTAGGTTCTGGAGACCGGTCCAACCCCAGCAGGCAATTTCAAGCTGGGTTCGGCTGCCAGGAGGAATGTTCTGAGACCTCCAACAAACCCAGGCTCAGTTTCGTCTGGGCCGTGGAGGAGGGGGAGAGGTCAGGAGACCACCTTCCCCGGCAGCAGTTTCGCTGCCGGAGGGGGGGGGGGAGGTCTGGAGACCGCCAGCCCCAGCGGCAGTTTCGCTGCCGGAGATCGTGGGGAGGTCCGGAGACCTGCTCCCTCTGGAGTTTCTTCCCTGCAGGAAGAACTGTTGTTGAAGCCCCACCAAGGGGAGCTGCAGGCACCGAAGAAGGGGGAATGTCAGGAGACCACACCCCAAGCAGCCATTCCGCTGCTAGGACTACCCTGGCAGAAGAATGCTACCCTGCTGACAGCATTAAGACCTGTGGGCCCCTGGAAGCCTCCGGCCCTGGCCAAGGACTTTGGGCAGGACTTTTGTGCTTTTAAGGGGGGAGTGGCCATTGAGGCCATGTGTGCTTTACACAAGGTGGGGTATATGTGGCAAAGTACCCACCCCTGTGTGTATTTTCTGTTATGTGTTGCGTGTGGTGTGTTAATGTTGGTGTATAGTATTTGGTACACAGGATATAAACGGTCTGTACACGAGTGTTTAAAATGTATATGTGTATTTAGTCACAAGGATTGCACAGCACTTCACATGCAAGTAAAATGTAGTAATATGTGAGCAAGGGGAATTTCACTTTATGGTGGGCATGTATGCGAACTGGGTGGGCCGTGGCCCACCCAGGCCCACCCATGGCTACTCCACTGTTTTGTAGTCAGTTACCAAAACAGCAATGCTCTCTTCCAATTTAGGTATTCTAAAAGAACTCACTAACAGCACTAAATAAACAGAATTTCTTTTAGAATGTCTTTTGAGTGTTAATGTGATTAACTGGGTAGTTAACACAGCACACATCTGCTGGCTTTTGAAATCAAGACACCTCGATCAAGCAGTAGGATAATAATCAGATGCTTTTTTCTGAGCGTCTATCTGTATTTGGAGGCTTACGCTTCAGTATCTGTAATGCTTTGCATTACTATTAGGCATTGTGCTTTGATGAGGTTGTGGCAAAGTGGTTAACAGTGTGCAGGTGATCAATAAATAGACAGAC
>NW_024475125.1:0-1000 GCF_017654505.1 Polyodon spathula
AATTATAATCCAGGTGCAGTGTTTAATAATTTGTAATTCCAGTGCCTGATGGAAAAACAAAAAGTAAACAATATATGATGCTAAGCAATACAGCAGCATGTATAACTTTATTTATAATCCCCTGGTCTGTCCCGAAATAATAATCCCGTTCTTTATACACCCACATAAAACACATACACAAGTCCGTTAGTAAGTGAATTAGTGCTTGTGGTGTAGGTAAAATTTAATTTGCGATGTAAGTGCAGTGCTGTTCCGGGTTCGTGCTGACCCTTGGCGACAGCTCTGGGAATGTGTTAGAAATCACAGGTCCTTCCAGGTTGTTTTCTAACCAAAACGAAGGAATAGCTTACATCGCTTCGTCCCCTATTTGTACCGTCACCCATGACCCCTTGGTAAATGATTGCAGCGGCTCCTCCAATCCCCGGCTGCCACATCATTTCCCTTCTGGGTCGATGAGTTAGTGCACTGAAGCTCCACCCTCTTTCTAGATGACCGACTTCCTTTTAACCCTGGGAATGAAGTGTCAGGCCAAACAGTCCAGGGTACTCTGTTCCCGTTACTTAGCGCCCTCACAGGACAGTAGGGAGATTTACCACCAAAGATTATTCTATTTCCGTCACAGAGATACAAACAAATCTCATACCTAATTTGTTTTCCTGCTGTTCAGAACACAGCCTTCCCTTCTGACGTGAAAGACTTGACAAAGCGAATCCGGACAGTGCTGATGGCAACGGCCCAAATGAAAGAACATGAGAACGACCCAGAGATGCTGGTGGATCTGCAGTACAGTCTGGCAAAGTCATATGCCAGCACCCCTGAGCTGAGGAAGACCTGGCTGGACAGCATGGCACGAATTCATGTCAACAACGGAGACCTGTCCGAGGTTGGTACAGTGAACCATTTGCTAGAGATTCCATTCCATGTGTTTTGGATGTAGGGCACCTTGTCTTATTTTTGCCATAGTTGTCACATAAGTAACACCATAAATCTTATAAATCTT
>NW_024475126.1:0-11000 GCF_017654505.1 Polyodon spathula
TCCATTAACTACATTTTACTGCCTGAAAGCACGTCAGTAAATAGGGGAAACAGTTGATTGGTTATTGACAGGAGGCTGTGAAGGTGTCGGGACAATTTCTCTGTCCAGGTGAAATGACGCAGGGTGTGCAAGACAGTGATTTATTTAATTTAGTTTAGTACCAGATTTCATATTTTAAAATGAAAATACATGTTTGATAAAACATGTGTTTCTTTCAAAACTGAACATTTGTCACATGTAATAAATGAATGTGTAGTGAAGAACAATTGTGTAACTATTTTATTAGCTGTAGCTACTTTTCCTCTTGTTTTTTTTAAAAGGTGATCATTCATAGAGAAACAAATGTTCCTTATTTTGAAAAAAATGTTAATTTAAAGACTGAAGAAAGCCATTGAATAGATGCCCCCTTGTTTCAAACACAGTTGCCCTTTTAGTGCAAACATTGTGCAACAATGGCTTGCTTACTGACCAGTTAATGTCTTATTTCACATTTGTGTTTTTTGTTATTTTTTAGGCAGCTATGTGTTATGTACATGTGGCGGCACTTGTAGCTGAGTACCTTAGAAGAAAAGGTAAGTGTTTTAAAATCTCAGTATTAAGTTTATATATATATATATATATATATATATATATATATATATATATATATATATAAACTTATCTGTTTGCGGTAGTCTGTAGAAAACATTTGACCTTTTCAAGCTAAATATAATTTAGCTGTCATTTTATACCAGTTATTCCCTGGGGCCACACACTGGATCTTTTGATATCTAGTAGAGCATTAACCATACTCTTTTGTCATTGCTCAGGCATGTTTAAACAGGGCTGCTCAGCCTTTCGAGTGATCACCCCCAACATTGATGAAGAAGTATCTATGATGGAGGATGTCGGCATGCAGGATGTTCATTTCAATGAGGTAGGATGTGATAGGTAGACTACAGTACAGGATGTACAATTGTAAACTGGTTCAACTTTATTTGAACCTTACAGACTTCCCTTTCAAGTTCTGTTTCAAATGTGGACTGCCTTGGGCTTTGTGCTGCCTCAGTTCTGTCCTGTCATTCACAGATTTCATCCACAATAAGGGTTAGGCTGCACATTACAATAGGTCAGGTTTGAAAAGATACTTACCCAATTTCTTTCTTGATTTTTCTATAAAAAGTAAATCTGTAAAGAGCAGGCTAGTGGTAGAAAATGTTTGGAAAAAGTAATGATAGCATAACAACTTGGTCTTCAGTTCTACAGGAGTTGCTAGGGTAAGACCATGTATATGGTGCTTAATAAATAAAGAACATTCGGGGGGAGGGGACTCCCCACTGAAAAAGTTCAGATTTCACTTTCGCTTTAAGCAAGCAGAAAAATAAATAATATAGGTGATTTGACTCGTTCTTTCAACACAAATTAACTATGACCAAAACCATTCTTGTTAATCTTTCCCCACAAAATAGTAACTAACTTGAAGATAAAATGATGAAATGTGCAACATTTAATCTACTGCTTGAAAGAAACATAACTGTTTGGGTCTACATTTAGCACATACCACTGAAGGATTCTAATAAATGTTTCTTAATAATAAAGAGTATATAAACTCTGATAGTGAAGAGGATCAACTGCTGTTCAGAGTTCAGGTTTGATGAACAACACATGCCAGTGCAGAAGTTGAATGTGTGATGTCTGCAACTTCTTTCTGATAACTGACTTGCTGCCTCAGTACATTTTTATCGGTAGATTAGTTTATACAATCAACACTGAACTGTCTTTGTGGTACCTGTTATCCACTGTACATCCTTGAAAAGAAGCAGTGAAATGGTTTCTAAGTGCTTATCCGACCTCCCTAGTTATCCTCCGACAGGCTGAGGACATTTAGAAAGACTTCTAGTAGAAACGTATGTCATTGATTTTTACATGCAAGCCTTTAAAGGAATGTGGTATAGGTGTGACATATCAGATTTATCTAAACAAATGTGTTCTTTTGTATATTTGTCCAATAGGTGTCACTCTGTTTCTCTAGGTACTTTCACGTCTGATTCTGAATTAGTTATTTCTGGTGTCCCACAGGGCTCTGTGTTGGGCCCTGTACTATTTCATATTTATGTGCTGCCTGTAGGTCACGTTTTGCTGTAAGTTTTAATTTTTATGCCGATGTAACCCAGGTTTATTTTTCTTTTAAAACTAATTTTGACTGTATTGCTGATATAAAAAGATGCATGCATGATCATTTCCTTCAGTTAAATTCTGGCAAATCTGAAATTTTGCTACTGGGATCTGTGAATCGTTTGCACAGAGTTACTTTCTCCTCACTGTCATTAGATGGTTCTGATATTAAAGTCAGTTCTAGTATTAGGAACTTGGGTGTTATTATGGATTCCTCCTTAACCTCTGAACCTCATGTACACAGTGTTGTTAGGGCAGCCTTTTTTCATCTCCACAATATTGCCTGTTTACGTCCTTTTCTATCATCAGTGGGTGCAGAAAGGTTAGTTCATGGGATTACTGCAGTGCTTTGTTCTGTGGCCTTCCTAGTAATACTCTTAGAAGGCTCCAATATGTTGCTTGTTAACTTGCTAGCCTATAAAGCTCTAACTGGCACTCCCTATATACCTGCTGACAGCCTGCGTTCCTTTGAGGCTAGTTTGTTTGATTTTCCTCAACTCCATGCTGTGCACTCAGGGTGACGGGGCTTTTTCAGTTTATGCACCCAGACTTTGGAACGCCTTGCCAAATTATATTAGAAGTTCAAACTTCTTTAAAGACTTACTGTTTTAAATGGGCTTTTAACTGTATATTTAACGGGTTAACTGTACCTTTTCTTTGTTTAAATCTTGTTTAAATTTAGTTTAGAACACCCCTGTGTCCTCAACACAGCTCTTAGGCTCATCTCCAACCTTTATCCTTATGAACGTTTACCCTGGTAAAAGCACAGAAATTGTAATAAAACAGTGAAATCAAAGATAAGAACCGTAAAGCACAAAAAACATGGCAAACCAAGGTTCATACATGAAGAGCATGGAAGAACTGCCAACTTTGATTAGGGGCCAAGTTTGTCTGATTAACCAGAGTAACCCCATTAGCTTGTATGTTTTAATGGCTTGAGTAAAGTTCTGTGTTTATTAGTGTTCTGGGATGTTAAAGCCTAAAACTCAAACTCAGCAGGTTGATCCAGTCCTGATTTTGCTATGAGTTTAATACCTTTTGAGCTTGATACCTACACAGTGTGGCTAATCAAGCTTGTAGGGAGTCATTAATTCAAGTTATGGAACTGTGACCCTTTATTAAGTTACACTGTGTAATTATGTTCCCTTTCAAGAACTCCTTGTTGTGATTGTGCCTGTAAAGGTGCTTTTAGTAAGGGAAACAAAATGAGGTTGCAAGGTTAGTACATGAGGCAGATCTTAAATTATCTTCACAGCATTAACTCAACACAAAAGGGAAATGGTTATCAATGGTGAGTTTTATTAACTGGTGAATAAGTATGTGCTTCAGTTTAATGCAAGAACTGTTTTAGTGTATTTTGAAGTCCTAGTCATGGTAACTCCTATTATGTGTCAGTTTATGTAACTATGTTGTTGCAACAAGCTAATAGATTATATTGCTATTCAAGGTCATGTTGTTTTCCTGGGGTGGGGCTGGGGTTGACTGAAGTGCAGTAGTATCTTAACTTTGAACAGGTTTTAATCACTTTCAAACACAACACTTCTGAGGTAAAACTGTAATAAATGTTTTTATAATATCCCATAGGAGGCAGAACTATATGTCCTATGGACAAGGCAGATGAATGGTCAGCAAACTCTTGTTTAAGCTTTACTTCATATTTAGAAAGTGTGTGTGTATATATATATATATATATATATATATATATATATATATATATATATATATATATATATATATATATATATATATATATATTATATATATATATATATATATATATATATATATATATATATATATATATATATATATTATATATATATATATATATATATATATATATATATACTATATCATTCATAGTTATTACTGTAAGTGAATTGACTTGTTGTTTATGATTACACCAGCCCGGCTATTCTATACAAAATGAAGAGTAGGTTTTTTGGTCTTCCCTGCACATTCCACATGCTGTGGTGTGGCTATACCAAATTGCAGCAGGGTTACTGAAATGTTATGATATTATTGCAGGAAAGGCACTTATTGATTTTTAGTCTTCATGGCATGGTCAGGCACAGCCTCCCCTCACAGCTCTGCAAGCACTCTTAACTTGAACACCCCTGCAATTCATTCCACATGATAATATATTGCTATTGGTTAGCCCGTTCATAACTAAAGTTGTGCCGACCTGAGGACACACGTGTTTTTTTTTGTTTTTTGTTTTTTTTTGGTGTATTCTGCACATTGTCCGTTTCATTTCTGCAATACAGATACATTCTTTGCACTGTGATATTGGGCAATCCTTACTACGCTTGTGTGATAAAAACTGTTGTGATATACTGGTGTACTCAGGTGCCAAAACCATTCAAATCCTGGTTCACGGGACCTCCATAGAAGCAACAATGTGGAAAATCACAATATAACCTGTGCTTTTAATATGTAAGGGTTTCAACATAAACACTTAACTACCAAACATAACTGCTGAAGCAGTGCTACATCTATTGCACTTGATTGCTGTTCCTGGTGTTTTAGTGCTTCATCAATGGTGGTTTTCTGTTTGAACAGGATGTGCTGATGGAGTTGCTGGAACAGTGTGCAGATGGGCTGTGGAAAGCTGAGCGCTATGAACTAATAGCTGATATTTACAAGCTCATCATCCCCATCTATGAGAAACGCAGAGATTTTGAGGTACTGGCTTGTAGAAACTCATGTTTTTATGTATTACAGGTCAGAGTTTCAGTTGTAATGTTTGGTGAAGCACAATTACCATGATCCTAGAATTGCGTTGGTGTTAATTTTAGTTATTTTTTTCTTCTCGTAGAAACTTGCCCACTTGTATGACACGCTGCACCGTGCTTACAGTAAAGTGACAGAGGTTACCCACACAGGGAAAAGGCTTTTGGGAACATATTTCAGAGTTGCCTTTTTTGGGCAGGTGAGTAAATAAGAACACAGTGTTGGGTGGAAGTACTTTGTAAATAGCTTGGCTGAGAACTGAACAGTTTCTTTTGCTGCTACAAGAACCTTACAATGCCACTTTTCACAGAAGGTTCAAGAAAATCCATCACTGACCAGTTTTCCCTGGTTGGTTAAAAATGTCAATTTATATATCCTGTGGTTACACTATGTAACACAATTTTTGTTCCTGGGTAGTAAGTGTTATTTCCTAATTGCTTATGCCTCAAAAGTATAGAAAATGGCTATTATTCCCCACAAACTTTGCTTTTGTGACCAGGACAGTGATAGTTCAAAATATCACTATTTCCAATGGGAAAACGGGCAAATGTGTGTCTTTTCGTTCACATAGTCAGAAAAAAACAACATATGAATCCAAATTAACATGTATTTATACTAAAGTAATACAAAGATGACTACAGAAGATTTAGAAGTGAGTAGTTTTTCGAGATTTACAATTATACTGTATTTACAGATTTACAAAGAGATACTTAGAGATTTAAGTTCTGTATTTGGTTGTGTTGTGAGAATATAATTAAAAAATGATGTAGTGAGACCCAGGTTTTTTCAGCAGTCAGCCCCATCATGCATTTCCTCTGAACTATCGTAATAAAACTTTCTGCTTTTTTTTTTTTTTTTTTTTTTTTTCTTCCTTTAAGGCAGCGGTAAGTTCTGCAATGGCCCTGCTGACAAACCTGAAGCAGCTTGAATGCTTTTATTTTGGTGTGCTATTTTGCTTCTAGACCAGACTGCTTTTTTTTTTCTTTTTCAGCCATAGTGTAGTGCTTTGAAGTTCACATCAGCTGCATTGACTTGTACTGCAGCTTGTTATATGAGTAATAGCAATGCATGTAGCTGAAAAGTGCTGTAAAACTGTTGCCCTTCTCTCCTGTGCATTTTTAGATTTGTATGTCTTTGACTTCATTAATATCTGTTGCTGGTTTGAGTTGCTGCTGTTCAGGTGTTATGTTGAAGCATTAAAACTATTTGTTTTGTTTTTTGTTTTGAATGCAGATTTTGTGATTGTGCAATGATGTGTCTTCTTATTAGTTCTTTTTACATTTTAGTTTACACAATTAGCTTAGGTACTTGCATCCAGAATACTATAAATAACTTTTGTTTTGTTCTTTATTGTTTTACAACCCTGTAGCAGTACCAGTTTACTGACAGTGAGACAGATGTGGAGGTAAATGAATGTTAGCAAAGCAAGTAATGCAGTAATCGTACTGCATTAAAGCTTATGGTTTTGATGTGATTCTGTGAGTGTAGTCAGAGTCCACACCCCACCTGTGTTCCATTACCTCCCTGTAGCTCATCCATTTCAGCACTGTTTTTTTGTTTTTATTTTGTACCCGGAACATACATATTATTTTTCCTTAATACCTTGGATCACAACATTGTTTCACATAAGTGCAACATATTATTCATTCATCTAAACCAGCTTTAAAATGGAAAAATAAAGATGACTTTGCTAAACAAATTGGACAGGTATTTTCAGAACATGCATGAAATGGATGTTAATCATTTTTTTTTCCTGAAGTAGAAAAGTAATTCCATGCTGCTAACAGTTCCTCCTGTAGTATTTTGCTGTAGAGAGATTTAACAAAATGTAAGTATAGTTCCTAGGTGCCAACGCAAGGTTGATGAAAACACATACATTGCTAAACAAGGTGTACCCATCAAACTCAACCAAAAGTCTGTGTTATCGTTTCATATTATATTTTGGCTGCTTCGGTTAATTCAACTATTTACTAGCTTGAGGTTTCACGTTTTAAATCTGCATGGACAATATTTTGCGTTTTTGTTTATTGAATGTTTTGTCTTGCAATCTGTATTATGAAATCTGCAGATATCTTACGTTTTGAAACCTACACAGGATTTTCTTTCCAGAACAGTTCAAGGGTCAATTGGATGGGAAGTATTCTAAATGTAATGAATGAATGACCATGTAAAAAAAGGAAATAAATCTATACATCAAGGACTATACTCTCTGTCATGCACACTAGTCAAGGTCAATATTTGTACTTTGAACTGTTACCACTTTTTTTACCATGAAGGACCTTCGTATGTAAAATCCATTGGGTATATCCACAAAATACTGTATGTGGTTCATTATCTGCAAAGGTGATTTGCTTGTAGGTCTTCAGGTTTTTCCCTTTATTTGTATTCCCTAACATTTCGGGATTTTAATTAATTACATTTTTATATTATATATATATATATATATATATATATATATATATATATATATATATATATATATATATATATATATATATTGCGATATATTATATAATATATCACTGCCTATATTCGCTGTCGTCCACCGAGTTAAAGACGTTGTGTTATGTAAAATAATTTCAACAAATCCAAACAAAAGCCGTTCTTGCAATGAAACACGCCGGAGCATGGTTTTATTTGAAAACAAAACAAACAGAACACAAACAAAAACTAAACTAAACACTTATATTTTATTTTCTCTTTAAACTAAACAGGGGCAGGCTAATTCTGCTTACCCTCAAAAACAAAGTCTCCTTTCAATTTTAGAGTTCTCCGTTCGCTCACCGTCACGTCTCTTCTCTCGCTCTCCTCTTAAATACCCTGCACCTGGCTCTGATTTCCAACTAACACCAGGTTCAGGGGATTACTAACCAATAAAACAATTAAGACAGTTGGTTTATGTTGTCTTCACATTTTATTATTTTAGTTTCCTTTGAAACCATCAGTACAACCTTTACGCAGATGGAGTGTGCATTCCTTACAGCCACGGCCTCATGGCTGACCAAGATTGCTCTGGAATGTACACTCCATCACATATATATATATATATATATATATATATATATATATATATATATATATATATATATATATATATATATATATATGATTTATGTTCCATACATTTTGTTTTTCATGTTTAATTTATAGTCACTGTATTTGAAGCATACATTGTGGCAATCAAATGGAATGGATGATTGATAGATCTCTAGTCTTTGAAGCTGTATTATTAATATAATATATTTTCTGGGATCACCATTCTTTTTATTTTGCAGGGATTCTTTGAGGATGAGGACGGCAAGGAGTACATTTATAAAGAACCCAAATTCACACCCCTGTCTGAGATCTCCCAAAGACTGCTTAAACTCTACTCAGACAAGTTTGGCCAAGAGAATGTCAAAATAATTCAAGATTCTGGGAAGGTAAGGGGAATGTTCTCTTCCCTTTAAGTGTGGGGCAATACAAGGGCGTAAGGTCTGTGAACGTGCCAGCAAAATCCAAAGTTCATAAGATAACTGGAACAGGATTCATAAGTGATACGACTGCTGTGTTTATGTAAATTGGGCTTTGCATTACCATTTATTTCATAGTTTTATTCAGAACTGTGTAGTCAAACAATAACACTCATTTTCACATGCTCTGCCCAGCATCTATAATTATAAACAGGACCATTTCTACATGTGCATAAGTTACAAAGTTAAGCAGGAATTGCTTTGTTTCTATGCTATGCAATAAATATTAGTAAGGCTGTCTTTTATGTCTTTAAGCATCTGGTCTGGAAATGGCCTTAAACTAGTTATAAGTGAAACTTGAGCACACATCTTTAAGCATGTATTCTTATTGTAAGTTTGCCTAGCACATGAAATTCCCATTCAATAAAAAAGGTTTTTGGTTTAGTCAGTGATCCTGTCAAGTTATTCCAGACTTTTTTATTATTATTCTGCCAGTTTCTAATAGTAGATATTTTTGCTTAAGACTTGACCTTTTAAGAATCTCCCATCAGCATTCACTGGTATGGGAGGGGGCAACAGCAACAGCAACTGCTTAATAGAAGGAAGTCATTAGTTGATGGTACATATTGTATTTTCTAATAATCAGAAACATGCATATTTTGTATTATAAAAACATGCACCCAGAAATGTTAGCAATAATACTTTTGCCTGTCAAAAATAAAAATGTCTTGGCTTTATTAGTTTATATCTTGGCTTTAGTTGAGGTTCATGCATTATCTTTTTCTTTAACCAAGTTGTGTGTGTGTGTGTTTTTTTTTTTTAATAGGTTAACCCAAAGGACTTGGATTCAAAATTTGCATACATTCAAGTCACCCACGTGACTCCTTTCCTTGAAGAGAAAGAGCTGGTTGACAGAAAAACGGATTTCGAGAAGAGCCACAACATCCAGCGTTTTGTGTTTGAGATGCCCTTCACAGGATCGGGGAAGAAACGAGGAGGCGTGGAAGAGCAGTGCAAAAGGAGGACCATCCTAACGAGTAAGTGTTGTTTTAACAGGAATCGTACCATCTACTTTATTATGAGTATGAAGAGGACATTCAGTTACAAACTGCTTGTATCCAATAGACGGCTTCACACTTGAAAACCATTGGTCTTCAGAAAGTGCTGCTGCAATATGTTTCTGCTTGAAACTGCTGAGCAAGATTATGCGATCAAACCCTTTGGACTGTATTTTAGTAACTCTTTTGGTGTGATAATACTGCTTTTAAATAAATAATTAACCTGGTAAATTCCTGAGACTGTTTGATAAATGTCACTAATGTTGTGGATTTATTGTTTTACAGCCATCAAAATAGACTTTATCATCAGTAGCTGATTTAAAGCCATATACCGTGTTTGCAAAATGAGTATTTTATTGTTTTTACCTGGGTACTGTTATTTAGTCATACTTTTTGTGCATTCATCATTACATTGTCAAGGTGAATAAAATGTGTTGCTGTCCTCCTAGATCAGGGATGTCCAATCCTGGTCCTGGAGGGCTGGTGTCCCGCCTGGTTTTTGTTCCAACTGTGTCCTAAATTACTTAATTAGAACAATAATTGGTCCAATTTAGTAATTTAGGACACAGCTGGAACAAAAGCCAGGAGTAACGCCAGCCATGCAGGACCAGGATTGGACACCCCTGTTCTAGATGTTTTATCAATCCTTATTTTTTTATTTTTTTAATTGTGCTAATATACAGTGTATAATATACAAACAAAAGCTCACACCAAAGGCCTGTACTAGTCCTTGGGTTTATCTTTGACTTGAAATGACATATTTTAACTGGAAGTTTTTATGTACTTTGTATGTTTGTAACACTGGATTGTTTGTGTGCACTTCATTAAAGAACAGTGGTGTAGACTCTGGCTCGGTCGTTTACCAAAACCCACTTTTTTAGAGGTTTTAGCAACAAAAGAAATTATTAATGAAGATCCCCAAAATATTTTCCTGTTAGATCCTATGTGGGATCAAATCTGAAGGACAAAACATTTATATTGGTTCTATAACGCAGTTCTAAGAGTTAACTGTTCGTGTGGTAGTCATTCACAATTGTATTTTTTTCATTCCATTCTAGCTACGCATTGTTTTCCATATGTAAAGAAGAGGATAGCTGTCATGTACCAGCACCACACAGATCTGAACCCCATTGAGGTGGCTATTGATGAAATGAGTAAGAAGGTGGCAGAGCTGAGGCAGCTGTGTTCCTCCCCTGATGTTGACATGATCAAACTACAGCTGAAGCTCCAGGGTAGTGTGAGTGTGCAGGTAAGGACTCTCAACTCCGTAAAAAAAGAGAAATTACTATACAAACAATTTAGGCCATCTAGGTGTTTAAGGACTGGTTTATGTATTTCTGTCAAAGAAAGAAAAATTATTATTTGTACTGGTCCGGTATACAGTGACTATAGGAAGTATTCACCCCCCTTTAACATTTTCACAGTATGTTGTGTTACAACCTGAATTCTTGATGCATTTAAATGTGATTTTTTTTTTCTATTTCCCCTTTGATTTACACAACCTACTCAACACTTTCAATGTGGGAAAAAATGTGGGGGTGAAAAAACTAATTAATTAAAAAACAAAAAGTTGTAGAAAGGCACAGATCAGGGGAGGGGTATA
>NW_024475127.1:0-4000 GCF_017654505.1 Polyodon spathula
AAAAGATTTCAAAGGCATTGAATATCCCTTGCAGCACAGTCAAGTCGTTCATTAAGAAGTGGAAGGTATATGGCACCACCCAGAATCTGCTTAGAGCAAGGACAAACTGAGCAGTTGGGTAAGAAGGGCATTGGTCAGAGAATCCATCGAGATGCCAATGACAACTCTGAAAGACCTACTGCGTTCCAGAATTCAGTTTTGACCTAATGTTTATGACCATGTTTATGTTTATGGCAAGATGTAAGGTTGAAAGTGGTTCAGTCTGTGGGGGTCAGGTTCCTGATCTTGGATTATTCCTAAAACTAATAGAAATTTGCCATTGCAAAATGAAGGAGGTATTTCACACCCAATCATCCTTGGTAAATTACATGTTATTGAAATGTGGAATCAATAGTAATGGTTCTTCACTTTCTCGTTTTTTCCCAAGGTAAATGTCGGCCCATTAGCATATGCAAGAGCTTTCCTAGATGACACCAGTACAAAGAGATTCCCTGATAATAAAGTGAAGCAGCTAAAGGAGGTATTTAGGTGAGTTTCAGTTCTCGTTGACCTTGTAGAAACTGTCATAACAAGCTGGGATTTGTTATAAAAGGTAATTATGTTATTTGTGTCTCCCACTCAATATAGGGGTGGGGTTATGTATGTCACTGAAATACATGTTTGTTTATTTACAGACAATTTGTGGAGGCCAGTGGTCATGGTTTAGGGATAAATGAAAGACTAATTAAAGAAGATCAGTTGGAATATCAGGAAGAAATGAAGGCCAACTACAGAGACATGGCAAGAGAGCTTTCTGAAATTATGCACGAGCAGGTATGTTTTGCTGCTTATCCGTAACTTTAAATTCTTACTGTAGACTTACCGTAAAACTGAATGTGTTTTCTAGTTCCTCTTATACCCAATGCTGTTAGGTCATTTTTAAGTCAAAACAGTGTATGTGTTACCAAATAAACCACAAACTATGTAATACTTGCTTAAAAACAAGTAGCAAACTGTATTAGCCATTAGACAGTGTGAACAATGTTTTTAATGTAAGTCGCCTTCATTAACTCTAGAATAGATAATGTACAGACAGTAATGTCTACAATAATAATGATACCCTGGTAGCTTAAAGGTCCTGGTATGTTTTTCTTTTTAAATAAGCCGTCTTCATTTAGTTGAGGCATATAGAAGTGCATGTTGTTGAATATATCAGCTAACTGAAGTGTTATCTTTTTTCCTCCGTGCTCTCTTGTGCTAACATGAACAGATCGGATGGTAATATGGTGCTTTTCTTGTTGCACTTTTGTATACAGTGTATCATTTTGATTGAATGTTTGTGCAGTTTGAACTTTTTGTCAGTTTTCATGTTATACGTTCAAACATACTTTTGTTGTTTTTTGTAAAAATTAAGTTGATTGGCAATCAGGGCTCCTGAATCGGCAGTGAAAAATGTGGGTACCAACTATTGGCATCATTATGCCACTTAGGCCCAACGGTGCCCAGTTGTTTCAAACTTGACCCCATCTTTTATCATGGCATCATCTCTATTTGGCAGCGAAAATGTCAGAATTAAATGAGATTTGCTGCTTCATAGGAAGAAAATGGGTTCATGGGGTCACTGCTGAACTGGGTCATCATAAACCGGAATACCACGTCCTCTCATAATGGCACAAGTAAAGTGGGCCAATAGCTGTGAAATAAGCTTGACAAATCATGTTGGAATGTGCATGTGGTGCTGAAATGTTGAAGGAGTAGGTCAGATTTGTGGAGTGCCGACTCATTTTCCATTATTATTTTAAGATTTCTCCCGTTGAAGATGGGATGAAGAGCAGCGTGATGCCGAACTCACTTCATATCTTCAACGCCATCAGTGGAACTCCAAGCAGCACCACTGTTCATGGGGTCCCCAGCACCTCTTCAGTCGTGTGACAGCAACATGCAGCTTGGAAAGCAGAGACACACATTTTTATTTAAGAACTCCTTTTTTCTTTGTTAAGTTATTGCTTGCAACACTCAGGATTTCTCCAAAGCTGAATATTGGGCATGTGCAAGCAGGTAAGTGTGGTGAAACCAAAAAGGTATTTGGAGTCCAACTTCCTGTGTACCACGACTTACTTAGGAATAGAGTGTATGTCTTGTAAAGAGGACCTAATGGATATTTTTATGCCAGTTTACACAAATCTGTATTATTCTGTACATAAGTGTTAACATCAGGTTAATCAAGTAGGTTTTCTGGACAAGAAGGAGGGTGTAAAAAAGGGTATTTTGAAAGCATATTTGAAACATACTTCTTATTTGAAAGCTATTCTGTACATTTTACATATTAAACTGTAACTGTATTGTGTTCTTGTGTAGTGTTTCCTGTGGAGACTTCAGAATGTGGATTTTAAGCAACAAGAACACTTTATGCATGTAATTAGTCACCTTGTTCTAGCATATTGGGAAATTATTTTGTTGTAGCATATTGGGAAATTATTTTGTATTAATGGGCCTAAAAATCTTGTCCATACTTTTTGTATGTATCCAAGTGTATTAAACATGTCTGCTCTAGAATTGGATGGTCAGCTTTGGAGGATGTGTTAATGAACATTTGTTGCACAATGTGTGTTGGTCCTTATGTAATGTTCATTGGTATATTCCAAACATAACGTATATGAAGATGTATATTTCTACACATAAAGTTGTCCTATTTTAAAGTATCTTCCCATACAAGCTTTAGCCTTCTGCTTTAAACACAAATTGTCTTAAGACAAATGCATAATATGCTAGATCAAATGCTGTGTGTATTCTTGTATATAAACTAGTGCAATATTTGTCTTTCAGCAAGGTGTCTGCAATATTTGGTTCATACACTGTAATGATAACGTTCATCCTTTTGCCAAAGTGATGGAGTATGTGACCAGTGACAATGCATACTGTGGAAATGGTTGTTGTAATTTAAAGCTTTTACCATTTGAACGATCTTTTAAAACCATTAATTAAATAATTTTATATTTGGGAAGTAAGTTCTTCTTTTTTTTTTATTATTATTATTATTATTATTATTATTTAACTGAAAGAACTGTTTTACTGTATTTAAATTATAATGTTCCCTGATGCATTTATTTTAATTAAATCACTAATTTCTCTGCAGATTTTCAAGATTTGTGATTTTATTGGGTTTGTTTTTTAAACAGAGAATCTGCCAAAATGCTGAATATCTAATTGTGGTTCTGGTTGTATGGTACCTGCGTTGAAATGTACAGTTCAGCATTATTCAGACCGGGTAATGTTCAAATGTGCTGCCTGTTTCCAGCTGATTCTGAGCTACTGCACAATAGAAAATTTAAGCTGGGACAGTAATAATACAGCTGCTTTGTATAAGACCGCATGATTAACACAATAAGAGGTAGCCCTTTAACACATACAAGTACATATAAAACTGGTCTTCCGCTGTATTTGTATTGTATGCAGTTATTTATACCAGCAGCAGGATTAATTTAGTTGAAAAGCAACAGCATTTAGATTCTTTAGAATGTTGTCACGAAAACCACACATGCTCAGTTCAGCTCCATTGACATAGAATTATCATAGTGCATAACTAACATAGCTGAAAGAAGTTCCCCACATCTTACTGTTTTTCTTTCCAAACTGTATTTGCCAAAAGTAGCATGATTGTATTGTGTATAATAGAATGTGTATGGCTCTTCAGCTTGATGTATCAGTTGTCACCACTTGTTGAGGCCACATATAAAACGTACAGAGACTGCATCACACCCTTCGCTGTGCCCTTTCCGTGCTTAAGACTGGAATAAGATGTAATGCATGATAAGGAGGAAGAACTTTTCCAAAAATCAAAATCTCATCCAAACAAAACACATTGGATAAAAACGAAATCATCACAAGAAGCTAGGGTGAGGCGACAAAAAAGCAGACGAATGAAAGAAAGATGACTGGGACAGAAACAATGTAGACATTTTACTACCTATAGAAACAAAAGCAAGAAGAAATCAGTACCCACAAGATGGCTGCAGCTTTA